>NC_049984.1:10113089-10245723 GCF_000003815.2 Branchiostoma floridae
ACCCTTCTAACTCCTTCTGCAATGCCGACTTTTGTTTTTTATACTTGGTAACATCCTGCTGTAGTTGCGTAATTCTGGCGTCCAGCTCCTCTACATTTACTTGCTGGAGCAAACTACCCCTACTCACACCTAAACGTTTTCTCTTGTAACCACACATTTGGCAGAAATTAAAAGTTTCGTCATTTGCGTGTCCACACTCTGGACATGCTACTGCTGGGCCGCACAATCTTGGGGCTCTTGGTAGCACCTGTGAAAATAAATAAATGATGACCATAACTGTGTTGTCAAAGTCCTTTATTGGATCTCTCCTTCTAGGAGATACATAGAAATTATACATTTTGTAAGAATATCTTAACTTGCCAAAACTCCCCTTATTTAGATCCTCCCCTATATGCATGTCTCTGCTACAATCCTTTCTGTCAGATCTCCCACGCCCATAAGTCCCATTCCAGACGACGTGGAGACCATCCCTCCGGCGAGGGAATCTTGACTACCCCACTCTCTCCCTTGCGGCCTAACAAGATGCGCTTGCCCGCTAAAGCCTTCAAAATAGGCCACCAATACTCTACCGGGGAGGTTTGAGGTGCCACCAGCGTGCACGAATATCCGCATTGTTTAATGAAATTAACCACCTGACCTACCAACTGCACCGGTGGAAACACATACCCTTTACCCCAGTTAGAGAAATCCTCCCCTAGCTGCTGGGCAAAGAAATCCACTGCCTTTGCTCCCCGGACAGGGAACGGGGCCACAAAATCAGGGAGCTTTGAATTTGATGGCAACGCCATACAATCAATACCGTATGGGCCCCAATTTGCCTGCAAAATTCCCCATGCTTTATCCGTCAGAGTCATGTCCCCTTCCGCAAAGGTCCTGGACGGTGCATCCGCTGGGTTTTCCAACGAACTAACATAATACATTGACAATGAGCAGTTCAGGCGCATAGTTAAGAAAAAGATCTCTTTCAGGACATCAAACATCTGCTTAGATTTTCTACCTTGTGCCCTCCATGCAAACAACAATGCTTGATTATCTACCTCCATCCTCACTCTAGCATTCTCAAACCTTGCTCCCCCTGCTTCCAAAACATACTTAACTGCCAAAGCTTCCTTAACATTAATGTGCAAATTTCTCTCTTGTGATGACCACGCATCTCCAACCACTACCTGGGCATCACTCCCCGGGTGTATCACACCCCCCCAGCGCGCGTTAGATGCATCCGAAGCCACTTTGACAGCCACATGCTTCTCATCTCTCCAGGGGAAAGTCCCTGTCCAATCATGTAAGAAGCTCCAATGTTCAATCTCCTTTCTTAAGTCCCCTCTTACATAAATCAATTGATTCTTACGAATTGCCTGAGATATAGCTGCATTACACTCCCTAGTGAATAACAATGCTCCTGGCACGGCCACAGCAAATGAAACCACCTTCCCCACAAACTTCTGTAGCATCTTAACCTGTACCTTACCTTCCCTTAGAATCTGTACTCTGAGATCCTCAAACTTGTCTTTCTTTACTACGGGGATAGCAAAAGACAGCAGAATTGAGTTGACAATCATCCCCAGGAAAGTGAGGACTTGTGTTGGGATCAGGACCGACTTTTCTAAATTTAGGAAATATCCTAGCCTAACCAAGAGTGACGCCAACAAGAAGATGGCTTGTTCCGCCAACTTGAAACATGTGTCCTTATCTAATACCTTAGCTTGTCCTGGTCTTACCAACTGGCCCCCATGTCTATCATCTATATATTGAGCAGCTGGAACTCCCAACTTCCTTACATAACTTGTTGCCGCTAAACCTATCGTGTGAAAGATCCAAGCGGACAAGGCCCAGCCAAATGGGAGGCTTGCACAAACAAATAGAAAACCCTGCCATTGAAAACCTAACAGAGTTCTAGACCGCTCTTTGATGGTCACGTGATCGTAGCCTGACTTGTCGTCACATTTGGTCTGGAAGAAACCTCTCTCTATATAACGCGTGACATCCATCAACTTATCCAAGCTAAAAGGTACCTTCTTTGTGAAAAGATTGAGGAACCGCATGTCACAACATAATCGAGGTTTTGATGGCTCAACCGTTAAAGGCATCACCAAATGTGGCGGGTCTACTTCCCCTACTTTACCCCACAGCTGAACAGCCCCCGTTTTTAAGCGGTCCTCAATCGTTTCAGAAATGAAATCTACAAATTGATTACACGAAGATCCATTAGGGAACAGCCTTTTTGGTGGATACAATTCATCATAATATTGGCCTTGCCACGAGCCCTTAAATGGCACAATAAAATCTTCCACATCAACGCCTTCTCTGATCCATTTCATCAATAATTCCCTATCTGCATGTTCCCTTAGGATCAGCTCCCATTCTCCTGGATATTTATGTATATTCCCTGCTATAAAGTGTGATGGATTTCTAAACTTCAACATAGTGGCATTTCCATGGCACGTCCCCTCCAAAACGTCGCTGAAGGTGGGAGCTGGGGGGTTGGTGTTGTCCCAGGGCTTCCCATCAAAAGTTACCCATGAGTGGCTCACTCGCTTACACTTGGCTGCCGTCTCAGGGTCAAAGTGCACGTTGGGAAACTTCTGTGCCAAATGAATGTTACCCTTACCACGAGTGCACTGTAAAGAATCAAAGAACGAAATTCAAATTCTGTAAACTTTTAAAAAACCAACAGTAATTTTTTCAGCCCTGGGAAACACCAACCCACAAAGGTGGGGATAAGGGAACAGGAAAGCCCCTGGTGTTTGCCATGACGATAAAACCAGAACAGAAATTTTTATTTTATTTTTTTTTTTTTTTAAATAACACGAAAATATACTATCCTACGACTCTAAAAGAGCGAGACACATCTCAAAAGAAGAAATTGCCATATAAAAATTGCCAAAACATTTTTTATTCACGTCCAGTCCAGTCCAGTCCAGGTCCATTATCTGTTCAAATGCCTCTCACAAACTTTTCATTGTTACTGAGAGAACTTGCAATACTCAATACAATTTTAAGTCATCTCTAATATATACGAATCTTCTGAAATCAATATCACCGGTACAATATACATATTGAAGAAAATCTCGTCGACCGAATATTTCACACAAAACACGTTAACCTTATATTCTCATCAACAAACTATTACAAATTCAGTACTTCTTCAATTTTGACAACCAGATTATCCAACATATTTTACATCTTCACATCAAATTGTTCAAAATGCAACAAACAGCACACTATAATCTTTCAACAGCATGTTCTTACCAACTCGCATCGGGCACGATCACTGACTTCCAAAGAAAAAACATACAATTCAACAGTGTTACAAAATTGCTTCATTCTCCATAACAATAATAGTACAAACAAAAATGTTACTCCTTTTTCATCCTACCCCTCTTCTCGGGACATTTCGCTATCAAATGCCTATTACTTCCACATCCATAACACCGCCTGGTTCTACTGCTAGCCTGTTGAAATTGGTTGCTATTTCCAAACTGAGGCGGATTGGAGTTCCAGAGCTGGCCCTGGCCAGAGCAGCCCTGCTGGCCCAGGTTGGGGCTCCACTGCTGGCTGGGGAAACTCTGCAAACCCAGGTTGGGAATTATCTGGGGAAGGTTGGAAAGCCATTGCTGTGGTACTGCGTTAGAAAATGGCTGAGGCGGGCTGAAGAAACCCTGCGGGACATAGGGTTGCCACCGCTGCTGCATCAGCCCACACTGTCCCGACTGTTGCCGCGACCCATGTGCTGGTGCAGATGAAACTGCCTGGTTACCCTTATTACTTAAATTCTCCAGGATCCCCCCAACACGCTTTCCAACCTTTCTTTCTGCATCAGTTGCATACATTTCCCTCAACGCCGCCTTAAGGTTAGGATCGTGACGATTCATTCTAAAAAGTTCTGCTGCCGCTTGATAATCGTCCGCTTTTCTATGTCCTTCCCTCTTAGCGGCCGCCGCCAAGTCCTCCACCAGCTGCATGGCTGAGGCAGCATCAAACAGCGCGTCTGGCCGCTGTACGATGCTCCTTATATCTCTCAAAATGGCTCTCATTCCCACTTGCCCCCTCTGGAACCCCTCCACTGTAGCCTGAAGGGATCTTACCAACTGCGCAAGTTCCTGCAAGAATAAAAGCAGAAACATGCCTTCAATTTTTTCAGCCACACTGGCTAATTTCCACACAGGAAAAAGTACATAAAATACCTTTCACACCAAATTAATTAGCCATACAGGCTACAACATGTGAGATCAGCCACACATGCTACAATACCCCAAACTATTAACCACACAGGTTATTGGCCACACAGGCTACATCATGCGTCTTGTTAGCCACACAGGCTACTACCACCAACTAATAACCACACAGGTTACTGGCCACACAGGCTACATCATGTAAAATTGTCCGACATCATGTAAATTGTCAGCCACACAGGCTACTATCCCCAACTAATAACCACACAGGTTACTGGCCACACAAGGCTACATCATGCAAATTGTCAGCCACACAGGCTACATCATGTAAATTGTCAGCCACACAGGCTACTATCCCCAACTAATAACCACACAGGTTACTGGCCACACAGGCTACATCATGTGAATTGTCAGCCACACAGGCTAAATCATGTAAATTGTCAACCACACATGCTACTACCACAAACTATTGACCACACAGTCTGTCACCAGGCTAAAACCGCCCTAACAAATTTCAAACCATACTTGTAAACACGCTAGTAAACAACGAACTAAAAATTTTTTTTTTTTTTTTTTTTAACTACCCGGAAGCATGTAACCAAACACACAATCTAGCGCTAAAATCTTTCTACTTAGGTCAAAACCAGCATGAAACTTCTTTTTACCTCTTGCGGTGGGATAGGAGGGGCACCATCCGGCTGAACTCCAGCCGCCTGCTGGACTTGTGGAGGTAATCCCGGGGGTGCTTGCGGTGCAGCTGCACCCCTGAGTGCCGCTGGTGGCTGTTGAGGGGGTATTTGCTGCTGCCCCTGGGGTAGAAACCACCAAAAAAAACGTTAACATACTTAAAATTGCGACATTCCTAACCACTCCTCCGCCACACTACAATAAAAGAGAACGCCCTCCCCACTTTCCTTATTCGCCCTCCCCCACTCACTACGTACAAAGAGTGACCACGAAGTCACCAACAAAATCGTGAACGACACTACCTGTCCCTGCTGCACAATCGGCGCTCCGGCCCCTTGTCCTTGTCCTACCGGCTGAAGTGGCGCTGGGGGTGGCGCTGGGGGTGCTGCCGCGTGCTGGGGGGCGGCTTGCGGACCTTGCCCCGCGGCCTGCGGAGCTTGCGCTGCCTGCAGACCTTGCCCCGCTGCCTGCGGACCTTGCCCCGCTGCCTGCGGACCTTGCCCCGCTGCCTGTTGGACTGCTTGTTGAGGTGCTGCCGGTACCGGTGGGCCCTGTCCTGCCAGCAATGCTTGGATGGCCCCCGGAGGAGGGGCGTGCGGGGCTTGCGCCATGATTTTCTCCGACAGCCTCGTGCGTCCGCACCCGAAGTCTAACTGCGCGCCTTTTACTCTAAAGCTCTCTACTTTTATACCCTAGCCTTCATTAGCATACATACTTATTTGCATAATCCCTCTGATTGGTTACTTCCCAAAATTGGGTTAATTAACCACCTGACTGAGGCGTGCGGGAACAGGTGTAGCGCTGCGAATAGTAAGATTTAATCAGGCTAATCACCCCTTTGGAGACAACATAGCTAAAATACAAATGTTACAAACCGTTTCTTTATTTCGTCTCTTTAAAACCATAAATCTACCTTTCGATTCAATACAATCCGCGACAGTGAACGAATGTAACAAACTACATTTAGTCTTCTTCAGCCTATTAGGCAGCTCTCTGTCTTCATGGCCACCTTGTCCCCCCAATGGCCTGGAGGTCATGGGAGTAGGTACGTATGTAGGTAGTAGGCTATTGCCTATAGTAGAAGTGGTTGTAGTAGAGTCATACGGTGTACCATGCTCTTCACAAATATTATAGGGTATTGTAACACTACAACAGGGACCACGCACACTTCAAGGAAAAGACAACTTTATTTCAAATATTCCAGCTTCATAACACTCCGGTTCAGAAGAAACAACCCAACTATACAGATAAAAGAGTTGTGATAAACAACCCGAATATACAGATTTTGACAGTATAAAATCACCTAAGCACAGTATGGCTAAGTTCCCAGTAACACACTGCATTGTAATATATGTAGGGACTTTCTCATTTAGAAAATGGGGGGTAGGGTGCTTAGAAAAAAATCCATGAAATATAGAATCAATAGAAAAGGAAAACCACCCAAATTCAATATGTGGGAAGTGAGCCAAATGAAAAGGAGGTAACGTTATCTAAGAATTAAGATGAAAAGAGGGAAGTTGAAATGAAATGAGATGAAAATGTGTTGCCATCTTGAAATGTATCAGTCAAACTACAAACTACTTGCATATTTTTGCTTCACCTGATCTGTAAGAAGATTCACAAAGCAAGTTCCCATAGTAATGGAATATATCCCTTTAAAAACTACAAGATGCATACATCGGAATACATCCATGTACAATGTCCATTGAAAACAGATAGATTCTACTAGTATGAGCGTTTTGAAAAAGACTGTAGTCATATAAACATGTAACATTGTTGGACTTGTTTGCAATGCCAGAAACGTACAAGCACATTTGCACGTAGAATGTACATGTATATTCATTTACAACTGTGGCAGATAGGTACTATATTCCTGCACTAAGTCTAGATTTCACACACTATCCCAGGTTATAAGGCACAATTATATAACATCCTATCACCCGAGTAACCGACAAATAATATATCTTAGAAACTCTAAAAGCACTGTACCCTACTACACCAAAAACCATAGGTTTATAAACTTTCCTTTGTCTATATTAAAAATCACACAATCTTTCATGTAAAATGCATGTCATAAAATGTAAAAAAGCCACCAATAATATCATATATTAGAAGTATAGACAGAGAGCTCAGCAAATTGACAGTTAAGTGAGCTAAAGATAATGTTGCATTGTTGATCTGCAGATTTCTTCACCAAAGGAATACTGGGTGAAGAAGCCCTTATTTGTGACACAAGTTAAAAGAGAACACTAGTCTTTCATTAAAAGCCTTAACAATTTGAGGACAACAGCTCGGAATGTCACATAATCTTCTGAATGTGCAGACAAAATATCATGTTCTTTCCAAGCTCTTGCAGTAACTTTGAAGCACCTAAACCACCAAAAACATGTTTGAAGTGCAAACCTCAGGGCAATTTCACATCAGTGTCCAGATACACACACACATTCACAAATAGACTATCTAAAGAACATGGAAACTGCAAGATACCCTTCATTACATCTACAGTATATGTTTCTACAGTATGATTGTCTTTGGGAATCACATTGCTTCAGTTTACCAAAGCAAGCAGAAATGTGTACATCTTGTTTCATTCCCATAGTTGTGGCAGTAGTAGCACAAAGGTCGTTCAAATATACAAACACAGTAAAGAAGGTAAATATCATTCTTGTCAAACAACAGGTTTCAGTCATAAACATTGCCAATAGCAAGTACAGCCAGTGATTGTAGAACAGTAGCCAGTTACAAATATATACTCCTCCCTTCTTGAGCTTTACATGATTAAATATTCCATCTAGACTTCTTGATAAACATCATGTAAGCTCTTTTCATATTCTCTTTCAAAAGTATTGTCAGTGATTTTAACACATGCTACTGGCATATGACAAGATGTGTATACAACTGCAAGGTCTACTTTATGCTACCAAATAAATGCTACCAAGTGACTGTGGTATAATGAGACTTGGCTGATGAAATCTTTGGCAAAAGCACCGACCACAGCCTCTAAAGTCTTTTATCCATTCTGTTGCCATTGCAATTTCCATGCATGATGTGTAAAATGTATCTTATATATTACACAGAAACTTTTACAAATTTAATCAATAGATTTTATATGACTCAAAAACTCTCCAATAGTCTCCACTGACAAGATAAGACTGATAGTAAAAGATCTAATGACTCTCTTCTACAACACATAGCATACATTAGTCCCCATAATCTACAGGCACCATAAATACATATGTTGATTATAAATAGTTTAAGCTCATGACAGATACCAAAATAGTTCCCATATACAAATACAAAAGCCTCCACCCTGCATAGAACCCAAAAAATAATACATGTATAATAGAAAAGTAAAAATCAAAGGAACTTCATGCAGCTACTATGATGAAATGAAATGATTGACTGTAGTGACATCTTGAATATGTTGCTCCACTTTCCACACAGGTAAAACAATTGTATACACCTCAACTTGTCACCTTGACAGCTCACATGACAAGTATCTATATGAAAGAGTACAATTCAAGTTCAGATGTGATCTGTTTTGCCATAAGGCTTATCTATTGCTGTAAATTTATGAAATTGTAGCTGAGATGCCGGAGTACGTTACAAAGTTGTCCAATGCTGTCCCCCTATCAAATGTGCTGCCCTTGAATGATTTGAAAGTGATATAGAGACACTTGCATTACTGTAGTACTATGGGTGGGTGGCGTGATTTAGCCCTTATTCACGCAATAGTGGTGACCTTCATTTTCTTGCGGCTGTCGCGTCCAGGGTGCTGTAGGCCCTGGTATGTGTTATCCTGTGTTTTCTGTAACCCCTGGTACGTGTCATCACTAGGCGGGCCACTTTTGCGCTGCGCTGGTAGGGGCGGGGCAGCAGACACATCTCCCTTGTAACCATACTCCGGTATCTCAGCGTACACATTCTCCTGTGGGGGAACGGACCCCCCGGCGGGATGCTCATAAATGCTGTTGGGAAAATTCTGAACCTTTTCGTTTTTCTTAGCGGGACTCCCACCCTCCTTGTTCCTGCTGGCACGGCGAGCACAGCAGACAATGGCAACGATGATGATGATAAGGAGTGCGCCTCCCCCAGCTGCCCCCGCTATGATGGCGATGGGGAGACCAGCTGATGACTGGGGCTCCGGTGGAACCATACCTTTGGAAGAGAGACATTTAAGTTACATTGGTGTTCTTGAATAGATATTTTTTGTCCGTGATAAAAGCTACATCAACATGGAGCTTAACACAGTTGAAAGTATTACAATGAAAGTTATGAGTGTTTGCAAACATTAAACAGTTAACCTGGACTCTTTAGCCAAACATTACACAGTTGTAAGAACAATATAGACAACCACCATGGTCGTCTGGAAAAATGGTTTGCTGTAAACTTACATTGGTCTTTCCTGTAGGCTCCCGGCATGTCTGTCACGGTTCCTTCTGGACATGCCTTGCAGCTGAGCTGCCCTTCCTCAGGCTGGTAGAAGCTCTGAACACAGTATGTGCACTTGTCTCCATCATGGAAAGTTCCAGCAGGACAGGTAACTACATGTGAGGAGGAAACGATATAAACACGATAATGAGAAACATATAGATATGAGCTATCTACCTTTCAAATAACGATTACAGCGTGACCAGAACACGAGATGTAAATCCCAGACATTCTTCTGCAGTACGGCAGGAAGCTTCAAGGAGGAAATATGCTTTAAGAACAGCACAACCACAGCGGATTATAAGGACTTTGACCACTCTTGATTTATGTTAAAATTAGCCAGCAGTGTTGTTTCTCTTTCTGCTTTGAGTCAGAGTCATTTTTTACATCACCATAACATTTTAGCACCATCATAAACAACAGAATTTGTCACTGCCAATTAGCAAACTTGGTACTACTGCTCTGTAAC
The DNA here is from genome assembly GCF_000003815.2 of Branchiostoma floridae. NCBI lineage: Eukaryota > Metazoa > Chordata > Leptocardii > Amphioxiformes > Branchiostomatidae > Branchiostoma > Branchiostoma floridae. The sequence goes on from NC_049984.1 coordinate 10,122,849, forward strand.
TATTGGTACAACAGAGAAAATAATTGAAATGTAATGTCATTTACTCCATATCACTGGTCAGACAACAAATAAATCTTACCACAGACTTTGTTGACCTCAACCATGCCTTGGTCACACTCGTACGTAATTGCGGAGGCAGTAAATGAGTCACTCGTGCTGACATACGTCTCTCCACGCGCCTCTACCGTCACGCCTGCGTCCGTGAGCCTCTCGACCTGCACATAATAATTGTAAGAACTGGTAGTTGGCGGAGGGTGCTGAGGGAGTAGAAGGGGGAATGGGGAGAAAGACAAGGAAAAAGCATTGGAAAAGGCACAGATACTAGACAGCAAAGAAGCAGCAGTGTGACAGAATGCTGAGAGAAAGGTGTCATCTGCACAGATGTGTCAAAACAGACAACTGTTACAAAGCATAAGAAGCCAAGAGAATTTGTTTCACCCACATAAAATGTCAGAAATGTAAGGCTTAAAGGTACAGTGTTGTATCTCCTTTTTCATCTAAGATGAGCAGTTTTTAAGGAATGTGTTTCCAATGCAAGATGCAACAGCGTAATGCAACAACGTAAAATCCTTCACGTGATTAGGCTTCTGGGAGCCTTACTCCTTGAGCCAAACAAAGAAGAACGAAGTCATGCTTCCATTCTCACCTGTTCCACTGCCTTATCCAGCACTTCATCCCCCTCATCTACAGTGTCCACAGCATCTCCAGACTGGTCAGGCTGGACCTCCAGGGGGATCTCTACCGACACGCCATCTCCTGCTCTCTTCATCCGCCCAAACACAGAGCGTTTCTCCAGGCCACACTGAACATTGTAGTTATTCCTGTTGCAGAGTCCGACTTCGTCTGCTTGGCCGGGGGTACACAGACCGTTGGTCTGGAAGCTGTGGTACAAGCCATCACGGAATTCATTCTGGAAGGACTCCTCACTGCTGCAGTAGCCAGAGAACCTCATGTTCACACTCCTTCTCTGCCTTCTAGGGGCTGAGGCACCTGGATAATTAAGGTTGAAAATCCAATGTAAATAAGTATGTCCCTACCAAAATTCCATGGCACATGTACATGCCCTCTGTTTAGTAAGAACAAAATAGTAACAATGTAATGCAAACTGCACTTGTCAACAGGTACTGGCATTTCCAATGTGTTTCTTCAGTCATTTCAACGAATGAATGAATGAAGACCTTTATTGTACAATTTTGCCCAACCGAGCTAAGTAGAGGTCACAACAAGTCAGGATATATACATATAAAAGGTATCACAAATCTAGTCTAACACAAAAGTTTGGCTTCTTCTCGCTTCTTGGTAATGGTGAAAATGTAGGACTGTATGGGTTTCGCTATTGTCGGGTTGTCAAAACGCATGAGAAATATAAACTTGTCAGTGCTACTCATGTGTCTAAAATGAGGGAATCTACTTTCTATATAACTAAATAGAGTATTTCTATCAATAAACTTAAAGACACAAATCACTGTGTCATGAAATTATCATGCCACAAACTTGAATGAAAGCACAGTACTTACGGACACAGGAGAATGTTGTGATGATGCTGCTCCACACGCTGCCCAGGCAGTAGCTTGTCGCAGGTCCGGAAAGTAGCTGGTAACCACGGTTACACACAACAGTGCATGGTCCGCGCTCACGATCCCCTTCCGTACAGTCTAGTCGGCCATTTCGGGGTACCTCCAATTCTGGGCACTTGGGACCTGTAATGACCAATGACATTGCATTTAAGAATACTTCATATCTTGGACTTTTAAATGAAGCAAAGGTACTGTGACATGGTTCTGAATAAAGAATGTAAAACAAAGTAATTCTGACAGGAATGGACCACAAGGCCATACCAGTTTTATTTGTTGGTTCTCAGACTTAAAAAAATGCTTGACTGGAAAACCATAATGAAAACAAAGCCCAAGGACCAAGTTTATGCCATAGTGCACTCAGTTCTATGAGGTCAATACAGTCATATTCAAGTTTTCTTCCATGATTGTTGCTTTAAGATTGCTATATTTTCATTTTAAAAAATCCAAGAACCGACAAAATGAATTGGTGTAGCCCAACTATTTCATACCTTGTACTGCAACAATAAATGAACATGTGGAGGGATTTCCTGCTTCGTCCCTTGCTGAATATGTGACCGTGTGAGGGGAGTTCTCGCGGAAGAACCGTGACCCTGGCGTGCGGGAGCTGGTCAGCATGGGTTTCTTGCCACTGTTATCACTGGTGACAGGAGCATCCCATCTGACAATTGCTGACTCTCCAGATGTCTCCACAATGATGTCATCAGGGCAGACCAATTGGGGAGGGGTTATATCTATGGGAAATGAAGAATTTAACGTAGATCTTTGAAGTCTCTGGTGTAACGGAATCTGATTGGCAAAATTATCACCTTTAGATAAGCATGGTGGGAAGACTAGCTGACTGCTGCCTACCCGTGATCCCAGCAGCAGTATAATCAAATACTGGATACTACTACTACTACTATTACTACTACTACTACTACTAGAAGAAATTTTCAATATGTAGGAAATGTACTATGATATGTAAAGCCACAGAATGGTAAATACCTTCTATGGTGACCTCAATCCTACATTTGACCATGTTGTCCCACTGATCTGTGGCTGTGAACTGGTGTATCATGCTGCCTGTGCCATAGTAGATCTTACTGGGGACCCTAGGGCTGATCTCCAGGGGGCGATCATACCCGTCCAAGGCGCGCAGCCGGATGTCCCATGTCACGTAGTTTGCATCCTCGGGTAGCTGCCAGCTGTGAGTGTCTGGACAGCTTTCAAAGCGTGGCATGGTGCCTGGATTGGGGGCAAAACGACAGGTGAGCATGGAATGTGGAATAATATGATACATGGACGTCTAATAAGAGTCCATTATCTTATGTTTTGCTTTATGCATTTAACTACTACATATTATTAAGAAAATGAAAAAGATTTTCTACATTGCACTGGATAGTACAACCATATGTCAACTTCCTCTTTATTGGAAAAGTAACATCAGAGAACACAACATATTTCCCTCTGTCTAATACTGAAGTGGAATATACATGTACTAGGCACACAAAATGTACCACAGGACTTGGTGAATGAACCAATGATAGATAATGTAAAGATCAAATTGCAAACAGGAACATTTCTTTCCTGCCCAAGTCTAGAACTTCCTAAACAATCCCTCTGTACCTGGGAAGACCAATGGTGTTGTTGGTCTGGCCGTCACCTCAGGTACATCAGAGGTGCATTCCCCCATGTACCACTGGAGACCCCCGCGGCACACACAGCTCGTCCTGGCAGCTGTGGACGACACACCGTCGGGGCACTGGGTACACTGTCCTGGTCGCAGCACGGACTTGTAGTACCCAAAATCACATGCTGTAAACAATACAAAGGTACTTAGATTTACCAATCTCTTTTACTTTGAGGGTTTCTAGTGCTAAAGCAGGAACAGGACATGCTCTTTGGCTCTAGCTATGCAAGTGAAGAATCCACAGAGCATTCTGTTACTGTACAGTATCTGCCAATGTACATGTATATTACATATCTAGGAAGATGACGACAATGCACAGTCAAAACCCTACAAGGGTATATCCATGTATCTAAAGCATACCTGTGCAACCGCTTCCTTGGAAACCGTTTCCTTGGTAACCTGCCTTGCAGACACATCTGTATATGGTGGGGTTGCTGACCTCCACAGCACAGTATGCCTGCTCATGGCAGGACTGAGCACATCTCCAGTCCTCCACACGGATCCATGGTTCAGGTGCTGGGGGTTGTATTGTAATATTAGTACATGATACATCAATGAAGGTTAGACATCCAGGTAATAAGATACGCCAAAGACCAGTTGCTTGAGTAACTGCTCTTTGGCATATTAGTACATAATGATATCGCCAGTTAACCTATGGTATATCCGAGCGGTATCCTATATTCGTTGTTTTGAAAATAAAAAGGTATCTAGAAATCTAAAGTCGACGGACGCAGGTTTGAAATGCCAATATTTGAAGAAAAATGCAATGTTTTCAACATATTATAGTTTGAAACCACAGTCCGTTTACTCAATATCCCTAGGTACCACGCGGAGAAAGGTAAACTAGTATTACATACTCAAGCACAACAATTGGCATAACCCCAATATGAAATACAGTACCCATAAAAATTTATCACACATATTCTGTACATGAGTTGTACAAAAATAAAATGTTTCTGAATCCAAATGCATGGTTCAGTTGCTGAGAGTTGTAAGATAGTATTATGATTAGGATAATAGTATATGGTGATATCTACATATTCAAGCACAACAATTGGCATAACCTCAATGTGAAATATCCACAAAAATACCCACATATGAGTTGTACAAAAATGTTTCTGAATCCAAATGCATGATTTTCACCTGTTTCACATGTCTTGTCATCTGCCTTCAACTTCCTGCCCACTCTACACTTGCAGTGGCAGCCACCAGGTACTGGGATGGCCATGTCACTGCACCCATACGCTGTACATTCATTTTCTGTGGGAGGGCACAACAAGGAAGACTTGACACATCAAATGTCTGTTTATACATAAGTACAAGTTGTAATCTCTAGTCATATACAGTATTAAAACTAGTTACTAGTAACACCATAATGTAGACTTCCTGAGGGAGAGGACAACTGGATCATCAAAGTATGTGAGGCACTCATCAATGATCTATTAAAAGTTTTATGTTTCATTAACAACAACTGGAAAACACTGGAGCCAAACTTCGTTTAACTTTTCTTCTGGCTGGGTTGTATGTACTATGTAAATCATTCATACAGCAATCAATTCTCACAATACACCGATAATGAATGGTTCCACTTGCTGTTGAACGTTAAAAGTATACAGTTGTTGGTGAGGCCCTTACCAGGATATGGCTGAGGGTGGTGCAGGTACAACTGTGTGGGACGAGTCAGCCCTTCCACCAGTACCTGGGTGATACCACTCTCAAGGTTAGTCAGGTGGATCCCTTTGCTGACCCAGTCCGAGTAGAAGAGGGTGTTGTCGTGCATGGTCAGCCCAAACACCTGGTCCACATGTGTGTCTGTCAGGTGGACCAGCTCTGTTCTGTTCACACCTATGGAACACAAGAAAATTGGTTTGTTCCCCTTCCAAAAATCATCTGTCACAAACACATACATGACAAAAGTATGACTACTTCTGTATCATAGCATTCAACTACATGTACCAGGCAACACAGGCATTTTGTACAGCATCATAGATTTGTTTATGGCAACACACTTCATAGTTGAAACAGTAACATCACAGCCAATGACTTGAGCTATCCATAACTCTACTTCATTCTGTATGCATTACAAACTTTCTCCATCTACATCTATTGTTACCTCTATAGTCTGTGTATTCAATCTTCTCCTGTGCAGAGTGCCCATCAGCAAAGAAGACTCTTTCCCTGACAGTGTCCAGAGCAATTCCGTTGGGCCACTGCAGTTCCTCGTCGATGAGTGCGTTCTTGTTGGAGCCGTCCATGTCTGCTCGCCAGATGGTCGCATTCTCGCCCCAATCACTCCAGAATAGATACCTAATGTGTAGCAATGTGGTATTAATTTGCTTCATCATTAAATCACAACAGAAAAATGTGGCAAAATGATATTTCTTCATGAGTGCCTGTACGAGCAAATACATATATAGCATCACCAATAAAGATTGACTGATTTATTTATTTATTGATTCATTGATTTGATTGATAAATGACAAACTGAATAAATCCATGAAAACATTTCAACAAGGTCACATCTATAGCAGCATTTGATATTAATGCTACATAGAAATGGTTATCTACAGACTTGGACATTATCATCTTGCTTCAACATGCAGGATTTCTATCTGTAAAGCTCACTCAGTAGACTTGTAACACTTTATGCACATTGCTTTGTTTTTGAATGATAGAATGTCAAACTTTTCAATGAAAAAATAAATACCGTTGGTTTGGATCCAAGCCGATTGCCCTTGGTTTGTCCAGTCCACTGATGAGTTCTACATGGGATGAAACGTTTCCATCCAGAGGCATCATCTCCACAGTGCCACTGGTGTAGTCTGTCCAGTACAGATTACGTCCCACGGGATCAATGGCAAGTCCATCCACCACATCAGCCATGGAGTACACCACCGATGCACCTGTGCCATTCAGGTGAACCCTCATGATCATACCTGGGGACAAAACAAGCACAGCAGCAATGAACAAACAGCTTTCCTTACATACATGGTAGTAAAAGTACACTGGAGCAGTGGATATACAATCATGTATACAATTTAGATACTACATTACGACAGCACAAATCAAAATACTTGATGAATATAAAAAGAATGCAGTATAAATGGTGAGTTTCACAACCAAGATACCTTCCTACATGTATAAGTCATGTCATGCAATAGATAGTATTGCTACTAACATACAATTAGTTAAGTCTCAACTACATCACTTTATAACCAAACTAATCTTTGTTGCATTTCTGACAACTTACCACTGTCCACATTGCTGAAGTAGATGTTTTCTTCCCTTGAATCATAGGTGACAGCCACCAGGTTAGTGAAGTACTCGTGCCTCTGTACCACAGGGTAGGCGTAGCTGTCCTGGGTGTCCATGCCAAGCATACGGATCTCAGCATAGTCGGCAAACAGCAGGAACTTGGTTGGTCCTGTAGGAGTGACATAGGCGGCAGAAAGGGCATAAGTATGGGTGGGCTGTAATATCAACAAAAGTTATATACAGGAAATACAGCCAAGAGAAAGTGACAACAAATGATACAAGGATGATGCATTAGGTGCAATTATATCTCTTACTGCTAGGTGGCACAATTATACGAAAGGTCTATTCCTTACATACATGGTAGTGAAAGTAAACTTGAACAGTGGATGTATAATCACATATACTATGTACATACTGCATTATTACAGCACAAATCTGAATATCTGATGAATATAAAAAGAATGCAGTTGACTTTTATGACCAAGATCCCTGCTATATACTACAATATTGTACAAGTGAATTAGTGATTAATTGTGTTTGTGATAGACAAATAAAAGTAATTGATATAAAATTCCATCTTCACCTTCTAGAGCCTTTAAAATGGAGTATTTCTTTTTAAATGCAGATTTTTGGTGGATTAGTTTTTCTACTTACTCCTGCAGTTCTTTCCATTGTCATCCAGCACCTTGCCTCCTATGTCAGGACACAGGCAGCGGAAAGACTGGGCTGGAGTTGGTACGCAGATATCGCTGCAGTCGTGGCTCCGACAGGGGTTCTGTACTGGCGCCGCATCACGTTCTGCATACTTCACCCCCATTGGTGAGCCGACGTCCGTGACTAATACTGACTTCTGATTGGTGTCCGAGTCGATGAGGTGGATAGCGCTGGTGCCCCAGTCACTGATGAAAATCTGGCTCCCCTTCACAGAGATGCCAAATGGGGTCTGATACAAGGACAAAGATATGTTAGATATGCTTCTGAATTACTAACAAGCTCTGGTGCCCTAATTCCAGTCTTGAAGTATGGCAAGGACAGAGCCAGAGATTAGCCTAGTTTTAATTGGAATTCAAGGCATAGGCTTTTAAGATGACTTAACTAAGAATGTGGTAAGCCTTTTAGCACACTGCCTTGTTTATACTTCCTGACTGCATTTCTGGAGTTTGGTGCAGTGATTAACACTGTGTACTAGTATAGAGTCTGAGATTTACTGGAGGAAGTCTTAGTGTATTTTGATGATAAGAAACTCCAAAATCATGACATGCATATCACAGGAGCATTTTCTAGCATTTTATCATTAGACAATGAAGTCCCAGCAATACTGTAAATGCAGAAACTTTCGCGGTGGTTTAATGGTCGCGGTTTTCCTGTTGGCCGCTTCACCGCGAACTTAAAATCACCGCAAACATTTTTACATGCCAGTAAGAGACTACAGTGCATGGCGCTACCGCGAACTTAAAACCACCGCGAAAAGTCATTTTTCCCGCTATCGCGAAATCAAATCCCAGCGAACTTAAATGTATTTTAAGTACCTGCAGGCCCAGACCGTCATTAGTGTTCCTGACGTTCTGGTCATCCAGGTCAATCTTGTCCAGGCTTCCCGGGGCCAGCTGGGTCCCGTTCTCGGTCACCACGTCCAGCCGGGCGTGGGAGTCCAGGATGTAGAGCTGACCGGCGCTCAGGGCCAGGCCGTTGGGGTTGTGCATCCCGTTGTGGTTCATGACCACGGCGTTGGAACCATCCAGCTCGACTTTCACCACCTTCGCAACTTCTCCCCAGTCAGAGTAGTACAAGTATCTAGGGAAGGTAAAACATTGAGAGAAAAAACGTTTATCTTCTGACTTTTCAGGGCATTAATGTCCAGGCATTTGCTGATGAAAGCCACATTTATTGCCGAACTTTTGAAATATCTCAGTAATTGTAAAACAATTTGTCTTCGGAATGCAAAAGAGATATAAAGGTGGTTACATCCTTGAATAAAATCAACACTGATGCTCAAATAAATTTAAAAAAAAAAACAACTTCAGCTAAGTCCATCAATTCTAAGGTATATGGAACCATCTGAATCATACATACCCCCTCTCTGTGTCCACCACGAGAGCTCGAGGCTTGTCCAAAGACTTCTCCACAATCCTCCTCCTCTGCTTGCCATCCAGGCCGACCATCTCCACCCGTTGCCATGGAGACCCTCCGCCCCAGTAGTGGGTTCCCATGTTAGTGAAGTAAAGCTTCCTGTTACGCCAGTCCAGAGTCATGCCTGGGGATCAAAGTTTTTTATGGTTAAATATGTGCAATTGTGCTCCTACAACAACATACAGCCTTTATTCACTATGTTTATTAGACTGTTATACACATCTGGCTCTCACTGCTGCTCTAAAAAGCTCTCACAAACAATTATTGAGACTGGAGAATGTTCTTTTGACAGAATAGCTTCAACAATTAATGACTAAGATAGAAAATTACTGAAAGAACAAACTATTGATGACATCAACACCAGTATATTCATTAGTGCTAGCAAACAAGTAAATGGCCTATAGGTGTCAAAACTCAGATGTGTATTGTTGTTGTAACTTTACCTACCATCAACAACTCCAATGCCAGCATCCAGGAATACCTCAAATCCTGTACCATTGAGGAACACTCGACAAATCCGGAACATCCCATTATCACTGTAGTACACCCGCTGTATGAGGAAGGACACAAATCCGAATGAATGTATACGTTTAGTAGGGAACAGGATGTATTCAATTACAAGTACATGGCAGGTTGTAAAAAGTCTAGCAGTAACAGTAGAAGTCGTTCCTGTTTCATTAGTCACAGCAGTAGTCTTTTACTTCACATTTACAAAGAGGTGCATTGAACACTTATGAACAAAGAGCAACTAAATCAACAACATCATAAAAGATGAATTATTATGTTTTATGTTATATATCCATTAACTTTATAAAAGTGCTATCTGTATTGTAACTCTTTTATTTAACACCAAATAAATCAACACAAATCTATCAGAATATTTACATGAGACACTGTATTACATGCAGCTTTTTAAGTTGTGTATTTAACTAACCTCACTAGACTTGTGTCACAAAGACTTAAACAAAGAAATAGCTATCATCAACACAGGTGTCCAATATAACTACATCGTTGATTGGCACTGCACTTAACCACTGCTTAGTAATAGTTACTGTGAAGCAAATACACTGGTTGCAAGGACTGTGTGACAACAAAGCATATGTTACAGTCCACCAAGGAGCTGACTATAACCCACCTTCTCAACCGGGTCGTACTCCACTGCGACTGGTCGCACTCCCCGTGCCACGATGACCGGCCGCTGCCCGGCGTTCGTATCCAGGGACAGCATCATGACATGTCCGGTGTCACCAGCAGCATACAGAAGGAACTTGGAAGGTTCTGTGTGCCAACAGCAGCTTGTCAGTAACAGGGATCTTTGACCTTTCTCTAGTGGGATGCAACTAGTGAAAGTACCCTTCCACACCAGATGGTGAAAAGGGTAGTGCCCATCTCCATTTCAATAGCCCTTGGGCCACTTGCACTGGTTGTGGTGTGTCTTCAACCAAGTAGGTTTTGTAACCTCCTTGGTTCAATTATCACGCTGTTATCCAAATGCTAAGTACTATGCAGAGAGAGGAGCATGTACCATGTCTAAAGTCTTTGATACGACTGGGCAGGGGATCAAACTCAAGCTACCAAATGCAAGGTGAACACTCTACCCACGTGGCCATTGTACTGGTTAGTTCGCAATGCCAAAACATAATAGGCTTTACTCATTCAGACTGAAATATTTACAAACCTTCACAAGTTCTCCTGTCCGACCCCAGGGTCATCCCCCCATAGCTGGGACAGGCACACTTGTAGCTGTAGCGACCCGTAGGGAGGCACAAGTGGCTGCACATCCCGTTGTTGTCTCCACAAGCACCCTCTGTGGAAATATTGTTTTCCAAACTTCAATTCAGTACAAATGTATCTACAACACCGTTTATAATGTTAAGAGACTGGTAAACAGAGCTAAATGCCCCAAAATGCAGTTACTCAAGCTACTGGATACAATTTAGAAATGGTTAAAATGAAAGTTTCCAAAATCTTATACAGTTGCTTGAGTAACTGCTTTTGGTCATATCTTGTTACCTTGATGTCTAATCTTCATCAAGTAAACAGGAGTATAACTTAGGTGAAACAAATGGAACCTTGAGGAAGAAATCTCTCTACATATAGGGTGCACAATTTTCAACTTTATAGAAGAAGAAGAACTTTATTGCGCAACGATCGTACACGGTACAATGTATGGCAAAAAAAAAAAAAGAAGAAACAAACTTATCATCCTTATTACTAAAACAAGTATCAAACTTAGTACATATGCAGATTATGAATATAGAATGAAATAATTGGCATCCTAATTTCTAGAACAATAAGAACTAGCCGAAATCATTGATATTGTATTACAATCGAGTGGGGCTAATTATGAGTTTCGGCATTTTTTCTTATGACAAAGCAGTCTTTTATATATTTGCCTATTTTAGCATTGTGGGAGTTATTACATCTGAATATATAATCATATCTGTCTGTATCATTGAGTCTCTTAAATATATCTCTTAGTGAACAACTATGCTTGTTCATTTTAGCTAAACAAATAGGAACAAAAAAAGCAAAAGGATTCCATTCTTACGTTCCAGTGTGTTCTGAGAATTACTGTCCACTGCCTGCAGACCAAATGGTCGGTCCCCGAGGCCCTGCAGCAGTAGGGTTGGTTCACTACTACCACTGGTAGGGATGGAGTACACAGCTCCTTCATCCCACACTGTAGGGTACAACACAAGTTAAATTAACACACATTAGGACACAGAAGATTACATTTTAGATAATTATCATTTCTCATTAAGAATACAAAATGGCATTAGACATTGGAAAATAAACTGCATCAAAGTAAAACTGTTTCCTTGAAAGATACATCCTTTAATTCTTCATTTTGCAACCTACTTTTTCAACCTTCAAAAGTCGTCAGCTATTTAATGTTAATGTGAGACATACATCTCTTCTAATCTCAGTCTAATGTTACAAGAGAATGAAAAAAAAATCATATCAACGAGTTTCAACTAGCCTGATTAAATCTCGCTTATAGCAGCCCGCCCAACATCCTCCGGCCTCTTCAGAGAGGGGTCAATTACAGCCCCAGATTTTGTATTATACAGACTAAGTTTCAACCAAGAGTGCTGCATTAGTTACGTACCTGTGAAGTACAACTTATCATTGTGAAGAGCCAGGCCAAAGGACACACTGTTCCCCACCACATTGGTGATGTTGGCCACTTGGCTGTGTGTTCTGTACTGGAGGTCATAACACTCCAGCAGACGGGTGTAGCCATCTACCCAGTACAGCTTCCTACAGGAACAGAAGTTTCAATGTAAGTGGGACAGTCAAATTCAAACCATGTCAAAGGGTAGAGATTACTCAATGGCAACAATGGAACAATTCTTTCCCATCTTTTCTATAATCAAGTCTTCTCAAGTTAGCTTTGTGTCTTCACTCAGTAGTATGATAGACATATTTCAACATAACAATATGCTTGACATCAACAACTACTTTCAGGTAAATAACCCACCACACTTATCGAAAAGAGTAGGGTACCTTCCCGGTGTGAGTGGATCAAACCTTACGGTATATAGGCTACAAAATCTTTAGCAAGTTGAAGTTGGGTTAGCCTCAAACGAAAGAAGAAAAAATGGACAAAATGTACGGCCTTAATTGACAATGGTTACTTAAAGGCACCTCCTTGTTGGAATCTGCAAATATTACTTTTGAAATGAAAGATAAGGTTGATCAAAGCTTCAAACATATCTTGTTGCCTAAATAGACTTTACAGAGATAAAACCTACCTGCAGAGTCAACGGACTACAGAACACATTTGGCAAACTGCGTTCTATAGGCCATTGACCCCTGCTGGGAGCTTAACCTCTGGATGCAATTTCTAATTTGGGATGATCCTGAATTTGATACTGGCTCATATTTACTTTTGAATGTTGAAGTTATGAAATATTCCCAACAAAACAGATCTACAAAAAGCAACCTTTGTTCACGATTTTGACCTAGCAGCAGCGTATGGCTTGACCTATTTTGTGGGTTTGTGTCCAGCAAACTTCTGCAGACCAAAGTTTACTAGTTAATGTTTGTTATGTAATTGTAACTGCTTATGCATGTTGGGAAAGGGCAAATGTCCACCAGCAAAAATGAATCTCACAAGTCAGCAGGCGACAATACAAATATTGCCTCATTAGAGAGGTGCAGGAAAGGAAAGGAACAAACCATTGCAGGGTCCTACATTACATGATATATGACATGTACATGCTGAATGAAAATCAATTCATGTAGCACTTTTACAAGTACACCTACAGGAATGTTAATAGCTGAGCTTGCAAAAAAAGTCATTGACATGACTGTAATCTAGATATCTGACCAATGTGACCATATAACAATTCATACCCTTGTCCTTGGAGAAACATACCCAGAAAGCAAATAGGCCAACCTGACACTCCTGTGCAATCAGAATTATAAGTTGATTTTATCAAGCAATTACACAGATTAAATCTGTGACAAGATCAACTGTTAACAACAAATAGACATGAGTATTTAACCTTGAACAACTTTGTACCTCAGTTGCAATGTTTTGTCAGGCAATAGTTTAGGATTGGTTTTGTTGTGACTAAATTATAAGAATCAACCACAGTACTGTAAATGCATTTAAGTTCGCGGAGATTTAATTTTGCGGTAGCAGGAAAATTGATTTTTTGCGGTAGCACCACGAACTGTAGTCTCTTAATGCCATGGAAAAATGTAACCGGTGGTTTTAAATTCGCAGTGAAGCGGCCGCCGCAAGAACCGCGAACATTAAACCACCGTGAAAGTTTCTGCATTTACAGTATCTGATGTATGTTTTATGGACCAACATTAGAATAATATGCATTGAATACCATTTCAAAAATATACAAGATATTGTACACATTCATTCCAGTAAGGTGGACATGAGCCGTCAGGTGGCTTACACCTGGCCGAGTTAACTGGTGCCGCCAGGTACGCTGGTTAGTCTAACCACTGCCTAATTTGCATAACAAGTCAGGTACAAAGGTGGTACAGAAAGTACATGCACGTCACCTATTGTTATGATCTCAAGGTCCTAAGCAATGCCTAACTAGCAGTTTTCTTGTGGGCCCGCCGCCCACACATTAGGAGGGTGGAGAAAATACTGTAAAAGCAGAAATGTTCGCGGTGGTTTTATGTTCGCTTTATATTTCCATGGTAGTAAGAGACTACAGTACATGGTGCTACCGCAAACTTAAAACCACGGCAAACAGTCAGTTTTCCTTCTACTGTGAAATTAAATCCCCACGAACTTACATTCACCAAGCAATGCATTTACCGTAGTAATGAGGTGACAAATGCCTTACATAAACAGACTGAAACATTATGCCTTGAGTTCCTTTCCCATGGAGAATTGGGTAGACCTAATTCATAAGCAGCTATTAAATGGACCAGCTTTTAAGGGGGCACTGTGTATTACTTCAGTGTTACATGACAAACCTTTGGTTTCAATCTACAGGGGCACATATGGCCTTGAATGTGAATGAGGACATTTAAGGAGGGGTACAAATCAGGCATTATTTACAGGTCTACAAACAAACCTTCTCTGGGCCTCAGCAGTCCTACATAACTTCACAGAATCTTTAACAAAATGCAGGTTACATTCGTCGTGATGAATCTTACATTTACAACACTTTGGTATTGATTGATATAAATCTAGCAACAGCACTTGACATTCAACTTCAAGGCATAGTCCTTCAGTGCTTACATAACATGTTCAATGTTTGGGCCTGCAAGAGGGTAGTTGACATTAATGTGGGCAGCTGGGAACACTTGGAAATACCTTTATCCAAAAGTGGCTGAGGAAAAAACCCAATTATGGACAATGGTCTGGTCACCATTGGTTATGGGGAGAAACCAGCTGCCTCTCTGATTGGTCCATTCCATATCACCCCACAGTACACCCTGGTAGGGAGCATCTACTGGGGGTACAAAGGAGTTTAACAGGATACTACTTTTTACAAAAAAGACATTTCTGTGGGTAACAGATTTTAAATCTATCACCTTTTCAACACTATGATACATTCTATTGACTACTGATCCATAAATATGCTAATTATAGGGTTAATTATTGTTAGAACTAATAATATCCACTGTACCTGAATACCCCTACAGTAGCCTCCTCATACAAAAGACTGTCTGCTCCAGGCTCTGTAGGTCAACTGATGATGAGCTAACCCATGTAGAAACATTTATAGACAGTTCTGTACAGCGGAGGCATAGGAGGTATGTATTGTGTTTCTACATTTGCATTTGTAGGACTGAACATGTAACATGTTAGCTTACGTTCAATGCATTCTTCATCATGTAAATGCATTTGTTGTAAGATTGACATGTGTCATGCTTGCATACGCATGCAGCTGTTTCAAAATTATTGTTGATCAGTGCTGTATCAATACACTTGTCTGAGTGTTGTATCTGTATGGATTATACATGGGCCATAATTGATACCAATTGTGCAAATAATGCATGAGGATTTTTCCTTCATCAATTTTGCAAATTCTAAGTAACATGTTCTGCATAGATGATTTCTAATGCACTGCAGTCGACATGTACAGCCTTTGTTATGTTTGCTTCCCCATTATTACTAGTACAGTATGTGTATTCTACATGTGTATTCATGTATGCACATAAGGGTGTACTGCTCATTTTTGTGACAACACTCGTCATACCCTAAAGGGGTTTCTGTAGGAGCAGCTGGACAGACCACATTCTCAGCATGTTATTTCATCAATCAAATGCAGTAAATGATGTTAGAATAATGAATATAAATGAAACATATAATTAAGCTCAAGGACTTTTTGTCTTAAATTTCACATTACCCTCAGAAAGAAAAAGCCTAGTAGCCAAGCCAAGATAAATGTCACACCTGTCCAAGCATTTTACGACTTCAATATTCATCAGTCTATAAAAAAAGTCACCCACAATCTACCTTTAACCCCAGTTAATCTTTGGACTGGCCAAACTGAAAATGCCTTGCTAAGCAGTTTGGGCTATTGCGAGTAATAGCTCTTGTCTAAACAAAAGCCTTTGTTTTTGCATTAATTGTTTAGAGGTGTCAACTCCTTTTGAGGGTGTTCAATTGTCTTGTATAGACAATGAACACTTTCCATTATGGTTGGATGTGTATTTGTGTTAGTACATGATTTCTAGACTGTTTTATGGTTTCAACAATATATTCTAAGCCTTATGTAAGCTTAGTATACCTATATACAAGTTGACTTACTTGCCTACTTGTAAGTTGTACAGCCAATGCATCATAGAGCCTGTCCCCATATGAACTTTTAAAACTATAAGGTCTGGTTACATAGTTAAAAATACCTTTGTAGAAAAAACGCCCATAGGCACGCAAGGATCTAAGTAAGGTCATTATGATCAGCACATAAAAGAAAAATGGGACATGTGAATTCCAGAGAGCCTTGTTAGTTGTGCTTGAGGTCACAATCTAAGCCTACGGAGTGCAGGAAGCTACAAATCCACATACCTGGCAAAACGAGACCATTTGCATACTTGGTAGTACACTTAGTAAGACAAGCACTGTGAAGCAGCTTATGAAAGGAAATCCCTACATTCTTACCTGATGAGCTAAATGGTAAGTCTAAAGATTCATTGCTTAGTGCCACCTTTACATAATAGTTAATACAACAAGGCATACGGTTTGCAGACTGAACTGTCCCTTCATTTGACTCCTGGGTCAATAATCTTTATCATTCTATGAATCTCTGATTTAGACGTCTGACACATAAAGTTCTAAACACGCGGCTGTAGTCCAGTTCATACACGTGCCTGTGTTTGCACTATTTGACCACTGCACAGTGTACTTTGAGTCGTGTCGCAATGGGTTTCCTGTCCTATTTGAACAGCAAAGGAGACTAGCCAATGACATAACCCATTGTGTTTGGCCATGTGGATCACCCCACTATACCTAGCCTCAGCTGAGGGGAAGTGTGGTCGCATTTCCTGTCCTTGTTCATGTCCTTCACATTCATCAGTCATGAATGCATTATCTAAAAGCCCCCCTTAAAAACAGGCAGTGCTTCAATTATTTTTAAATCAAAGGTCAGGCTACTGTTTTCAGGTATTACTAGCCATTAGCAATCCACTTACAAAAGTAAGACACCTGCTTTTTAATTTTCAACATTTGGCACATCAGTAATTTGATAAACATGCCTTTTGTTTGGTACAAAATGTTGTCGTCCATATATCCTTTCACATTAGTCACAAGGGCATTGTATGAAACTTGGTCTTCCTTTTTTCTTCAACAGACTAACATAGCAGACCAGCACTGAACACATGGCTAAGGTACAACAGAGAACAAGAATGCCCAGTGGCAGTGAGACAGTGGTCCTGGAGAGGAACTCCCAACAAGAAGACATAAAAGTGGCCAATGGAGCTAGTAGTCCCATCAAGGCTGGACAATGGGGCCGTGCATGGTATGTGTTTTTATTCTGGTATATCGTTTACCGCTATTGGTTGATTATAATTGTAAAATTTGAATATTAAAACCACAGTGCACCTGTCTTAAGGGTAAGTACACAAACATAATGTAAAAGTACACATAATCTAGGTCCAATCATCTATGGTATATTTAGGATATGAAATGAGTTTACAGCTAGATTTTGTACAGTATCATAGCTTCAAACTCATTTCAAAACCTCGTTAGCATTAACTTGGTGCATCTGACAGGTGTTAACCTAATGTGTGACTGACCGATGATGATAATAGCATATACTATTGTCTACTACAGACTGTGTCAAAGACGGTAAATGTTTAGCTTCAATGACTGAAGTTTAGGTACACAAACTTAGGACAGGTGTGAGTGGGCCTTTTTACTGTTTTAGATACGTATGCATGGCTGATACAGTCCCAACCACTGACCCATATTTTTGGCATATTGGGCATACTTTTGTGCATATAGCAACACAAAATGGGCAGGTGATAAGCGCAGGACCCATATAATAAAAAACTTTGGTGTTAATATAATAGAAAAAATTCCTAGGACAGAATTTGAACATCTATTCAAGAAAAGACAATTAGTAGGTCTTACTTTAAGTGGGTTTATTACAACAATAATCTACCATGTTTCATTTCTCTCTCCTGGACTTTGTTCTTATTCAGTACAAAGTCTGACCAAGTACAAAGTCTGACCACATAAAGTTATGTATATCTGCTAAATCTATTCTGGTTTACTTCACTGTTTACACTTACAATCTTACTTTCCTAGGTAGCACAAGCTTAGGGCATATTCATCTCCATTTCAGTAACTCTACTGACATCTCAGTTATTCCTGAAACAGGTCTGGTATTGTGGTATACATGTAACACTAAAAGATGGGATCAAACCATAATATGAGGTCATGTTGTTGCCTTCTACAGGGAAGTCAACTTGTTCACCTATGTTGGTGTGCTGGTCCTCTTGACTGCCTGTCCCTTGCTGGTTCTGTACTTCTACATTGCCTGTGACAAGTACCAATGTTCCCTGACCACCCCTCTACTGGAGGTGTACTATGGAGAGGCTACTCTGCACGACCTGTGGTTGAAGGCACCAGCAATGACAGCCAAAGCCTGGAAGATTGGCGCCATCTGGCTGGCGTGGCAGGTACTGCAATACCTCACAATGCTTGGTACTTGGCTAGAGTTATACTCATATTACATCATGGGAAATGGCATTTTATCTTCTGGCAGCATGAAGCATTTACTGTCTTCAAAATGTTAGGAATAAGTGACATAGGCGAGATAACGGTTTGAATAGCTGGGTTTCACAATTACAAATTTGCCAAAGTGCCAATTGTTTGATGTTGCTTTTGAGTCTGCCAGATCTTTATGCTTGTTAGAAATTTCAATGTTGACAGGCCAGCACACATGTGCTCCATTTCATGTCTGACAGCAAGATGTTTTCTTGTTTCCAGATTTTTCTCTATGTTGGTCTTCCTGATGTCTTCCACAAGATAATTCCTGGCTATGTAGGGGGCGTCCGTCCCGGCGCACGTACCCCGGCCGGCCTGGTCAACGACTACAACGTCAACGGCCTCCAAGCCTGGGCAATAACCCACATCGTATTCTTTGCCAATGCCTTTTACTTCCATTGGTTCTCTCCAACCATTATATTCGACAACTGGGGTGGTCTTCTCTGGTTTGCAAATGCTGTTGGGTATGCTGTATCTATTTTTGCCTTTGTCAAAGCTCATTATTTCCCAACTTGTGCGGAGGACAGAAAATTCAGCAGCAACTCCGTCTATGATTTCATGATGGGGGTTGAATTTAACCCTCGTATCGGGAAGTGGTTTGATTTCAAACTGTTCTTCAACGGCCGTCCTGGTATTGTTGCCTGGACCCTGATCAACCTCTCCGCAGCATTCAAGCAGTACGAGTTATACGGACATGTCACCAACTCCATGATCCTGGTGAATGTGCTGCAAGCCATGTACGTCACGGACTACTTCTGGAATGAGCACTGGTACCTGCACACGATAGACATCTGCCACGACCACTTCGGATGGTACCTGGGCTGGGGAGACAGCGTGTGGCTGCCATGGATGTACACTCTGCAGGTATGTGCAGTATTCTCTGGATCACCAAACATGAAACCCAGGAAACCTAATTTTATGCAGTATAGTTCCTTCCAAAGGATTTTCAATCTTGCAGTGCTGGGAAGAAAGCAGCAGTTTGAAGGAAAGCTGCTGGCAGGCCGGATATTTCATGACTTGTCCAGGATAAGTTCCAGTACAAACAAATACCATGTCAATACATTCATAACCTTTGGAATTACTGTGTCCTGATATTCACAAACTAGCAAAATGATACCCTTCTTGGTTTGGATAGAAAAGGTGCATTAACATGGATACAAATGCCAAACTTTGTGAACTACAGACCAGTATACTACAGACTTAAGGAAACTACAACAATAGCATCCCCTATTCAGCTAAAACAACACAGCAGCTGAGCTACACATCATTTCTCCATGTTAAACATGAATATTGATTTTATCCCCAGGGCCAGTATCTGGTGTACAACCCCGTACAGCTGTCAACCTTCCACTGCCTGGCCATGTGGATGCTCGGCCTCGGCGGCTACTACATCTTCCGCGCAGTCAACCGACAGAAGGACCTGTTCCGCCGCACCGACGGAAACTGCCTCATCTGGGGGAAGCCTCCGAAGTACCTGCAGTGCTCCTACATCTCCTCCGATGGGAAGAAGCACCAGAGCAAGCTGCTGCTGTCTGGCTGGTGGGGCCTGGCACGACACTTCAACTACACGGGCGACCTGATGGGCTGCCTGGCCTACTGCATGTCCTGCGGGTTCGGCCATCTTCTGCCGTACTTCTACATGGTCTTCATGCTCATCCTCCTCATCCATCGTTGTCTCCGTGATGAGGAGCGATGTCGATCCAAGTACGGGAATCAGTGGGACAAGTACGAGTCCCTCGTGCCATATAGGCTGATCCCTGGCATCTTCTAATCTCCTTTCTGCTTCCTAAACTTGTGGAAACTTAGTAGTACACTGACTACAGTAAGATATGTCTTCCAGTCCTTGGCGAAAGGCAGTAGTCAAGAACTTTCCTTTCATTTTCCCAACATTGATGAAGCTATTCACTGTAGTCCTTAGCGCATTTCACCACCTAATGTATGTAAACTCTCTTCATTGTATGCCCTTGCTTAAACCATTTCCAAAGGCTTTGATCTTTCCGACAATGTCCAATGTCAACAGTCTAAAGTAACCCATACTTAAGGAAGCTTTTGAATGTGCCCATGGATGTTGTTGACAAATACAAATGTCAAATATGCATATTATAATACTGTTGTACATGTACAGTGTTTGAGTTATTCTTGATCTTTCAACGACAAAAATTTACGAGGCCAGAAATTTTGCCTGAGATGCCAGTTATTAGCAAGATAATGGATTTAGCATATTTATGACCGAATTTTAATTTTTCATTCAGGTGACTTAAACCTAATGATGTGCAATTTGTTATGATATGGGCATACATGTATGTCCCTTATTTATGGCAATGAAATTCATAGTACCTTGGTTATGAAGCCATAGACCTCATACCTCAACTTGAGAGGAGTTTGTTCCTAAATATACAAGTCTACATCTGACAGTATTGACTATTCCAAGAACTATATACAACATATGTAAGCTTATGGATCAACAGACTTTCCCCCTTTGGTATTTGACCTATACTGTACTTCTTTGAAAATATATGCAGCAATCATTACATTGTTTTATTTCATTTGTTGGTTAGATGCAATATGTCCCTTCTTAGTAGGACAGTGGAACACAAGAAAATATTATTTTGGTTTTAGTGAACTATTTTGAACCTGGAATATTATTATCTACTATTCCTACTATGCATAGTGTTATTTCCTATAAGGTGCAAATATGCTATAACTTAATAAGGTGTCAATATAAATGTAGCTCGAATATAACCATTACACTAAATGTGTATACCTTACAACTATGTAAAAACTAGGACCACTTTAACAGCCTGTGTAGACCTTGTGGAAATATCCAAACTACTTGTAACTTAGAATACCTGTCTGAGTGTATGAGAAGAATGAAAAATGTGACCAGTACTCACTTGCTCCTATAGTCAATGACCATCTCGTTTGGCCAGAAGAGTCCGTCATCCACAAGAACTTCCCTGTCTGACCCGTCCATACGTGAGCGCTCAATAGTCTTCTTCCCTTGGTCACCCCAGTACAGGTACCTGTGGTAGAAATACATGGACAGTAGATTAAGTGTATGCAGATGAAACATTGTGAATCATGGTACCATAAACTCTTACTTATGGACAGGGCTGATCAGTAGTTGTACCTACATTGAACTGGATAAGGCATAAAATAAATCTTAGTAACTGAGATATGTTTTTAGCAAAAACCTATTAGCAAAAACCTATACTAGTTTACCTATCTGAGGAGAATATACTGTAATCTAAGTAACATTCATTGGCAAAATATATGTCTGTATGTGTGACTTTCTGTTTGTCTGTGACCTGTACAACAGGAACTAGCCATTGTCATCAGCAAAGGTGTACATGTATGGTAAATAAATTTGAGGTGTCATATCTTTTTGTGGTTAGTTTCTGTGCTTGACTTTTAATTTAATCCTCTCCAATCACTTGGAAAAAAATATTGCAAGGACCAGGAAAGTTTTAAGACTGCCATGCTTAGATTAGTTGGTCCCTATGCTGATGATGACCCAGCCTTGACCTGTTCTGAACTTTGACCTGGCATGCATCATTTGTCAATAGAAAATAGCACAAACATTTTTCTAGGACAGATGATGTATCAATCGGATTCAAACTCATAACAGGACTGTACCAATATAACATCACACTAATTGTTTTAATCTATACCTAATCACCCTGTGTAGGTGGAAGTCAGTCATTGGGCTGAAAGCTGTCAACTCAATGACAAGTGATGTAATATCGACAACTTGCGAGATCGCATGACATAACTGCAACATATTTGATCCAGAACCCCGCGGTCCCAGGTTTGAATCCCGCTATGTCACCAATCTTTTCATGACTTTCCTCACGTCACTCAGGTGAAAATGAGTACCTACAGTAACTGCGGATAAGAACATCCTTTAGATAGGTCGTCAAATAAAGACGTGCCATAATGATCAACACAATGATCGTGGGCACTACAAGAAAGAAGAACATGATTTACCCATTTGTTGGATCCACTGCAATGCCTCTGGGGATATCCAGACCAGTGATGACTGTCTTCTTGCTGCTTCCATCATACTTGATCACCTCAATGGTTCCCTGCTGGGCATCAGTCAAGTAGATGTTGTTGGCCAACCAGTCCACTCCTACACCATTGGGTTCGTAGATATCTAAAACAGGAAGAACAACATGTCAGTTGAAGATATGCAGAGATAGTCATATTTCACACAGCTTGTATCAAGTAGCAAATCTTCATGGAAGCTCATCTGTGTTCTCTCACTTGGTAGTGATCATATAGACAATGCTAAACTTTCTTCCAACACAAAGGTATACATGGATAAAATTTTAAACGACCACTGTCGCCTTCTTCAGGATCAATGCAAAAGTTTAGCATTGAACTAAGTAGTAAATCTATTTGTAATGGTTAACTGTGTGTGCTGAACCAAATATTTGATGAATTACCATTCAGAGGGGGAGGGCTACCTAAACTTTTGGCCTTGGGACAAGGTTGCTTTATTTCCTCATGACCTTGTAGAGAGGAAAGGGTTTTCATACAGTTTTGACTTAGCTGGAGGATACGAATTCAAACAATGCATTATTTTTCTTTCCTCTTTTATTGTGTCTATTCTATAGAGAAGTCAGGAATGTCAGGAAAATCAGGATGTGGGAAATACTGAAAAACCCAGGAACATCTTCCCACCCTTGTTATGGATTGTGTTATCCTTCTCTCATCAGGGTTAAATCTGTGAGGTGGTGTGGGCAGGACCTGTCATTACTCCTAAGTGTTCCAGAGTGCTCCCATTTGCTTAATTGCCCTTCGTTATACTTAAGAGTAAGTATCAATCTTACTCTGCATCCTATTCAAAATAATCAGGCAGTCATAGGGTAACCAAACAATGAAAAGGT
The DNA here is from genome assembly GCF_000003815.2 of Branchiostoma floridae. NCBI lineage: Eukaryota > Metazoa > Chordata > Leptocardii > Amphioxiformes > Branchiostomatidae > Branchiostoma > Branchiostoma floridae. The sequence goes on from NC_049984.1 coordinate 10,146,075, forward strand.
GATGCTATCAGATACTTCCTTCAAAGAGACTAGCTGGTCCCCTTGCAGCCCAAACTTGAACTGCCCTTGAAGTCGGGGCTACAGCAATGGGAAAATTTGGGACGACTGTGATAGCTTTTGCGCTTCTCAATTGACAAAAATGGTCAAGGGAAGAGGTGGTAAAAACCTTTTTGACCATCTTTGCTTTGATTCACAATATCATCCCAACACCTGCATATCTTCTAATGGCAGCTTGTTCCTGTCTCATGTCACTAGAAAAAATTTAATTCCCATTGCTACCTGTGTCTTCCTTTCTACTCTAAAGCTGGCTTTAACATTACAGAGCAAGTATGTAACTAACAACACAAGACCTGCCTGGACTCCATCAATACTTCCTTCTTTGCTTCTTCCTGTACACCATTCCCCAGGGGCATTAGGATAACCAACCAGGATAACCTATACAGGTGGGAGAGGGTTACCAAACTTTGGGTAAGGGTTACTGCCTTACATTTATCTCTGACTTATCTCCACAAAAATGCTTGTGCCTGCCTGTAGAATCTTTGGGGACAACACTTTTTCCCAGTGCAGCTTTAAGAAAAGAGCTTTCCCTAACAGCTAAGCCACTGTAAATGCATTTAAGTTCGCGGGGATTTAATTTCGCGGTAGCGGGGAAAAGGGACTTTTCGTGGTGGCTGTAAGTTCGTGGTAGCACCATGCACTGTACCATACTCTCTTACTGCCATGGAAAAATGTTCGCGGTGGTTTTAAATTCGCGGTGAAGCGCCCACCGCAAAACCGTGAACATCAAACTACCGCGAAAGTTTCTGCATTTACAGTATGTCAAAGCAATGCGCGAGGAAAGAGGTATGAACCTCTTATTTATACCAGCTTGGTATGATGGTACTAGTATCCATCTCTACAGTTTGATCCAACGGTTATGTCCCGTTCAGATAATGCAGAAGGAAGTTTAACTGGAGGTAAGACAAACTTAAGATAGAAACGTATCAAGTTCAATGTTGCCATCATTCAAAATCTACAGTGTTTTCCTGGTAACTTCTAAGAAGTTATTCTTTACACTAATCTGTGTTGTAACTGTCAACACAAATCTGTTGAAAAATGTTGACCAAAGCTAAAGTTTCATTCGTTAGAAATTCTCTTATCCAAAAATGCAGCCAAATGTAATAGTCCATCCTTGGGGATAAACCTAGGTGGGGGGCAAAATGTTCAATTTGATGCAGTGATATAACAGATGTTATAGCTGAACATAAAGACTTTAAACTCTTAAAATGTTCCATACCTGTAATTCTTCATTGTAGACAATAAATGTATCTCCCTTATGGCGTTAAGTCTGACCAAAAGTACTCAATTCGTTCCAAGCAGGCACATTGTTGACAAGCATGTACCTGTGTCATATGTGCGAAGTTTGAAATTTTCTTTCAATTACATGGATAGTGAGTGAGTGAGAGAGTGAGTGTACATGATGCCTTACTCGAAGACACTCAGTATCTAATTCATCTGTTATCGAAAGGTGTAAGGATTAGCATTTCCTCCCTTGAACAGTTCTATTTGTACAGGTTAGTACAAATGACAAAGCCAAATGAAGACATGAGCCAAACCTGTCTAAAAAGCTCTTCAGAAAGAAACTATGGAAAGACTCCAACAAGTTCCAGGCACGAAGCACCCATCTGGGGCCTATTAGAGCCTCCAACAGAAGCAGGGGAGGATGTTAAAACATCAGTAAAACCAAACTTCACCACATGTCCAGGTCAAGGGACTACCCTTTGAAGAGTTCCCGCTGGGACGTTCTAACAACATACAGTAGCTGAAGCTTACTTTCACAGCTGTGCTCTGGGAGAGAACATGCCACTGTCACCACCACCATCAGCACACATGACAAGAGAAAACCCAACTTATTCATCTTTATCAACTTTGACAGTCGGACCACCAAGAAGTGGAGGTCAAGAAATTGACAAAGATGTTTCAAGGGTGTGTTTGCCTGTTCTGAGACATCGTTCCTTGCCACAAAGAGGCAGATGTTTGGCAAGACTTTAACACCTGTTCCCCATTCCCTAGACAGGAGTGTATAAGGAGAGGAAGACCCTAGTACTAGTAGTATAGAGTATTCCGAGTGTTGGCTCAGGCACTGACTGACCTTCACTGCCATTACACTTAATTTACAGGAATCCCTTGCAGCTGCATGTAAAACGTAACTGAACAAGAACCATGCCATGGGCTAACATTGCCTTTGATCTCTTACCTATGAACAGACCCCTTATTACTCTCCAATTTGTTAGTAAATTGTACATGCTAACTATCTCCATGTGATTTTCTTGCATGTAATATCTTAAGTATCATCAACAAAATATTCTTTTGGTCAAGTCATAATTGAATAGATCACACTGAAATGAAACAAGATACAAATTAAATACTGTTTATCACTCTTATATTGAGAATTTCTATGGTCTTCCACTGTTTGGAAGACCATAGAAACTTTGTCATACTTAGAAGATTAGAAAATTATAATAAAAACAAAATAACACAACACTGAGTAAAATAACACCTCCAATGCAATTTTGACAAGTGGCTGAGTGAAACTAAACTCTAAAGGTCACTGCATTCATGCAGCTGAGAGAGTAGAGGTTCTGTATAATAAGGATGAGGACATTGACAGTGCCATGCTATTTGCTTAGTCCTGAACCACTGGAGCTAACAGGAGAATATAGGTACCAATTAAGGCTGACCTCCGCCCACACCCTTGACTCCTGTGACCTCCAGGGCCCTTCATCACAAGCAATCAGAGGGTCGGCCTTCCAAGTTCAGGTCTTGTATCAGTTTGTAACACAATAAGTGGAGACAGGCTGGCACCAGGCTGACATGTACAGTCTGATCCCTGCAGATGTGAACCCTGCTGGGATTTTGTCTCCACAAGTGTGCTCCTTCTAGGTGGCACTGGTGTAATCGTCCCCTTCCAATATTGCACTGGGCCTGAAAAAAGGCCCACTTCAAGAACTCTGCAGGCTATTCCCAGCTCCTTTGTACCCCAACAGCAAGCAGAACTAAAGAGACACAGCAGTTTTGCAGGGTGGCTTTAAGTGGATTGGAGTTAAAAGATGGAGGGAGAAACATGAGCTGAAATGTGTGTGGATATAGGGACTTAACCTTGTCTGCCTTCAAGTTCAACCATGACTTGTGCTTTTTTGACAGACAGGCCTACCTATAGGAGATAGGATTTAGACAAATACTTAAGTTTGTTCCAGTTGGTGCCCTAACACTGTTTTTTACAGGCAAGCTCTTTTTATTTAAACTAAATTCAAGTTTTTGGAAGAATGTAAATGAATGGACTTCCTGTCCCTTTCAAATCAATTTCTCTCATTACTACGATCATCAAATTTGAGTTTAACAATATTGTCAGGCTTATTTGCTTACTGACATGTTAATTTAGACAACAACCAATGGTTATGGTCTTTAAACTGCTCAACAGATAGCTGAGTGCAGTGCCCAGCAGTCGGCGAACATGACATATTTCACAGCATGTATAATCTTCCATGACAACCTCTGCTTGGAGAGAACCACATTGTACAATATGTATATAGAATAGACCAGCAGGAGAGGACTTAATTATAGAGCATATTGTAAATCTATCAAGATTTTTTTCTTCTTAATCATCACCTGTCAAGTGAATTTACAGTCCTTTTTGTTTAGTGACCAGAAAGGTTGGGCTTTACAGCAACATCCTTGTAAGTTGCATGTTTTTTTCTACTGTACAGGGTTCAGGAGTTGATACACAGCCTAGGGGTCAGATAGTGAAGGACCGTTTTGCAGCGCTGCCATGTTTAGAATGAGTCAGTGTCACCTGTTGTGTCAGTTACGACCGTATCCCCCAACTGGTCCAAGTATATGAGCCAATGTGCAAAGCTGCAATGCTACTCATGCCGGAATGTCCTGCTAAAAACAGCATGGTGGGGACTATGCATCCACGAATCTCAAATATGAAGCCTTCCAAGAAAAGGCATTGCCCAATTTTCCTTGGTAATACTCTCATAATGATCAACAGAAATAAATACAGACAAAATAAGCACTGTTGGAATGTCCGGATATAGCTGGATGTGGTATATGTCCAACTTGGGGATATTCGCTCTGGAAAGTTGATGAATAGCCCTTACATACATGTATAGATTACTTTTTATGGCATTCTTAACCCTTGACCATTTGGCTCTTTAGGTGGCCCTTTCACCTCAGTTACACTATTTGGATTCCCTCTGGCTTTTGTGTAGTTTTACTACTGTCATTAACTGAGCTGAGACGTTAAGCTATTTATGTGTGACTTTATCACTACATATAACACAATGCTAGCTTCTCCCCGCTGATTTCTTTTCCAGGTCATCCACTTTTGCATGACAACTTTTATCCTGCTACTAGATGACAGCCAAGGAAAACAGACCAAGAGAAGGAAGAACTCTACTTGAGAGACATTAAATTGCAATGAGATGTTTAAGACAAGCTGGAGCAAAACATCTGCATGGAAAATAATGTATGAAAAAGTTGCTCCCTACAGTTTCAAAAAGGGCAACCATTGCTAAAAGAGCTGACATGTAGGTTTGTTGTCATAACAGACCTTGACTGCACTGTTTATGGTTGTATGCACCTGAGAATTTGTGATGTCTCTTCAAAACAAGCCTGAAGTAAATGCTAAACACATACTGTAGACAGATACCATTTTGATACTCGCCAAGCAGAGGTTGATGAAAATCGTGACCTTTTCCTTTTACTATGCCGCCTTTTTCTGTCAACTCAATAAACTCACTCAGCTGGTGGGTATTGCTGACAGAAAAAGGCGGAATACTTAATGAGAAGGTCACGATTTTCCACATCAACCTCTGCTTGGAGAGTAGTATTTTTAGGCCAGACACAAATGACTGTTCCTCAGGTCTTTCTTCTCATCAAATGTTAAATCTTTTTACAGACAACACTACTGCCTTAGTAAGCCCATCAGGTCACAGTGTCCATGCTTCCTGTCAGTTTAAATACTTCCTCTTTCTGTGATAACAAGGGCTAACTCCCACTAGAATAGATAATTAGTGACTCACAGGTGGATGAACCTCTTCCTGGCTCAGAATGAATAATAGCTAAACCATGACAGTACAGGGATACAGTGCCACAGTCTTACATGTATGCAAAAATGGTATCTTTGGTTAATTTTGATTCTCATCTGTTGATAACTTATTTGATATTTTTTGAGAAGACATATATAAGCAAAAGTGATTCTTGTCTAATGCTCAATAAATGAATATGAATTGAAAAAGATAATAATTTAGCAATGCATAATTAATGACATAACGTTTTAGTTTTGTCCTGGCAAAATTTTTTTTAGGGCTTTGAAAATATTGACCGGAAACGTGGGATTTGCCTGCCAGTACATGTATATGGATATGACTATGAGACAAGCCCTTCAATCGATTTTCATTTTGCAGGGTAAGGAAATAGATTCCTCTGAAACTAAATCTCCTGAGAAATAAAAATATGACACATCACAATCCCTCCTAACCCCTTACATGGTGTCTCCACACTTTCCTTTTGTGGGATTTGTTGTCTCAAAACTGACATCATGAATCATGGACATGTCACCCATCTCTACAGGAAGGTCAGGCGCAGTGTTTCCGCCAGACCTCAGCTGGGAGGCCGTCCACCTTGGGGCGCGAAAACCGCGAAAATTAAATTTAATTGCAAAACCGCGAACATTGAATTTAATTGTAAAACCGCGAAAATTAAATTTAATTGTAAAATCGCGAAAATTAAAGTTAATGGTTAACTGTCGCAAGAAAAAACAAAACAACTAACGTCCGATTAGTTCAGTGCCGAAGTGTTATGATCTGTGCCGCGTACCGTATGCCGCACCGAACGGGTACTACGACTTTTAAAAAGTTCTAGAAACGGTTCTTGGACTTTCAAAAAAGAAATAGCATTTGTATATATTCTCTTTTATGTTGTGGTATACTTATAAATCATCTAAAACCTTCCATAGATCGAGAAATTTGCGTTCAGAAATGACGAAAAACATCGTCTATCGGCGACAGTGAGCGTAATGGCGGCCGAAATCCCGCAATCTCACGTGGTGACTTCTCGCGAGATCTGGGAAAGCTAGCGACGTCACGGGAAACTAGCGCTGTGATTGGCTAGGATACACAACAACTACCGACCGCCATTTTTGATGCAACAACAACAACAACATTTATCCCGAAAATTTCTGCCGTTTTCGGAGATTTTTCGGGCTCAAAACTCATATAAAAAGGAACCAAAGTTATACTTGATGTTTTTTACGTCCATCATCTCTTATGTGAACACTTTATTTTTCCGCTGTGTTGCCGATAGCGAACTTGAACGAGGTCGATTTCCCGTGCCGAGCACCCGGGCCGGTGGGCACATGTATCTGATTGTGTTTTGTTTTGTTTACGATGATTGACGATGAAAACAGAGACTAAAGTTGTTAATCTAGACAAAGTTTAATAGTGTGTTGTCTTATTTCTCCCAATAACAAAGTTTAGTTTGTAGTGTTATACTTATAGCGAGATCGACCTACCGCCAAGTTTGCGAATTATGTGACAGGGCAAATTCGTGTAACTGAGGCCTTGAAAAACGGGTTTTGATTATCGTATGCGAAAGGCCGCCGACACACATTGTCAACAACCATAACAATAGCAAAACAAACAGTGAGCGGCTTTCTGACTGTGGACGGCGTCCCAAGCCTCTAGCTTCAATACAAAACACAAAACTGCGGTTTACATTTATCAACTTTGTACAGATTTCTCGGCAAAATGTGGGTCGCAATTTTTTTATGAGGACGGCCTCTGGTTGCGTTCAAGCCGTCCAAAACGAAATGAGACCGTCATTGGACGGGTGGACGCCCCTCTGGCGGAAACACTGGTCAGGCGATCAGGAAATGATTAGGTAATTATTGAGTATCCCCCACTATGGAGGAAGAGGGTAGCCTCAATACAGGTAGTAGAGTAGACACTTCCTTGACAATGGTAATGCAATTTTACTATTTTTAGGTGAACACACTTCTTCCCAAGATCTGATATGAGTATGGATCACTACATGATGTGTCATCTTTTTAATCAGAGCAAAAAATGGCAGAAAATAATTTAATAATCTTTTCTGAAGGCTTTATAAAGTTTATTCCTTCAAGCTAAATGACAGCATTCAACCCTTTCATTTGTGTAACTGATGACACCAAATACACCTCAATGATTTGCACTTTCCTCTGCACTGAAGTGGGATGATAAAAGTTTCTTTTATCATGAAATATGTCCTGACAGGTAATTGATTACAGTATGAAAAATTTGACAACAATCTGAGACACTTCCTTCCCCTGCTAAGTGCTTTCCCCAACCTGCTCCCTTCAGGCACAAGCTAATGAAAACCAAAATAAACAGTAACAAAATGAAGGACATCCTGTGAAATCTGACCCAGGTATACTCAAACTTTTAAAGTTAGATCAAGGAACAATCCATCTACAAAGCCACTACACAATCATGTCAAGAGAAAAACAGACATGCAGAGAGAAATGGATCATAGCGTAAACTTCAAGCTTCACAATTTTGAAATGTACTGTCATGGTTTACAGAAATACAATGTCAAGGTCATATGACTTATCTCTAGCTGACTCTGACTTCATTAGAGTCCACGAGACCTTTAAGTGTCTAAGGCGAAAGGAAGCAAAATCATAGATCCTGAGGCGGACAAGGCTTTACAGGGAAAGTCCAGCTCAGCTCTTCTGATTCTTCCCAGCTGTTCTAATGGTCACCAAATTACAGAGATGTTGAGAGGCAGGCAACAGTATTTGATGTCAAGCCCCTTTTATCTGCCTTGAACATCCCAGCCTTAGGTTTGGAGACTCGTTACTGAAGGACACAATGAACGTTAATCGACAACACAAGGTGGGCAACTTTTTACCACCATTAAATACAAGAATCTTAAGCCAAGGGGCTTGCCTTGTCATCTCTACTTGTCTAGATAAGTCAGTATAGGGCAGTTACAATACAGAATAGAAGAGTTTTGTGCATTGTAGTTTTGTACCAAACTCAGACTTTTCAAGATTGAAAGGTGACATTGTACAAAGGACTAGTACTAGCTCATTCGGCAGTCAATTTGTAGTGGTATAGGGAGAAGTATGACTATAGAAAAAGATCAAGGTCAACTGCATTTGCATCATAGGTTTGATTAGTGGAATCTTATTATCCTATACTGTTTAATTAGATATATTCTGTATTCTTTCTCTTTTTCTGTTGTAGTTTATAGTTGGGCATACAAAAGTAACTTTACTTTTTGTCATGTCAATAAAGCTTGTATAATATTCGGTCTACTGTGAAACAACATAAGTGTTGGTCTTGTGTCTCTGTTGAACTAACCTAATGAGTCACCTTTGACTTTTCAACAGAAATTCAGGGACCTCTTGTCATGCAAGGAATCATTGCTGGCCCACAGCACCCAGCTCATATCAAAAGAAACGCTGTACAAAAATAGATCAACCTGAAATAGATTTCCGTTATTGGGGTCATGCATGTGTTTGGGTGCCAAGTTTTATGTTTGAAATAGCCAAGCAGTTCACTGTTGGAAAAAACCTTAGGGAATAGAAATGAAACTGTGTTTAGTTAGGGTAAACAAACTTGTATGGAACTTTTACAATTGTATGCAAGGCACAAGGTGGACTTTTTTTATTGCATACCAACTGCAAAGGACAAGGTGACATTGGTGTAAGTGTTCAAATGCCATATCTTAGCAATCCTAGCAAACCTTAAGCTTCCTTGACCTTATATGTTTACCAAAGACAACTTGTTTCGTGGGTCACAGAGTTTGCATTATGAATTAATCTGTGATTTACAGGTGTATAGCATGGGCATAGACACATGGGTGCCAATGAGCAGCAAATGGGGGAAAGCCCTTACATGGTACATAATTTGAGTGGCAGAGCAATTCACACCTTATGTAACCCAAAGGCAGTGGATGAGGATAGATTTCTTATAAGTTATATCAGGACTCCAATCTCTCTACCACCTGAGGTATCTAAGTAATTATGTCTCACTATTTCTAGCTAAGAGCAATGCAGCATACACTTCTCTAGGACATAGGATAATCCCCTCTGTGGGTACTAACTTTGATTTGAGAATCAAGCCCCGGGGGTTAAGTTCAAAAGATATCCCTGTTGTCAAGCCCATCTGTTGTTAGGGTGTATGTAAAGGCATTCTGGCTATCAATATCAAGCTATCAAGTACCAACTCTCTTTGCCAGCTTTTAGAACCTGAATAAACACGACCGTTTTTAAAAATGGAAAATGTAAATGAATCTTATAACCAGACCTTTTCCTTACCTTTTGTCAACACCAACTTAAGCCATCAGTTCTACTCACTCATTCACTCACTCATTCTCACTCGCTCCTCATTTACTCACTCAATCGCTCTGAACCTCTCAACATTATTTCCGCTGTAAGTGTTTTTGTATCTGTGATGGAGGAAAAATAATGCCTACTGTACTGTACAGCATTTTGTCCTTTGTATGCAAAAAGTAAGGAGCTCTTACCTTCTGATGCGAGAAGCTCCACCCCTGTACCATCTAGTCGAGCACGGTAGAGGCCTCGTCGATCGTAGTTCACATCCGTCCAGAACAACCAGTTGTCTTCTATATCTACACCAACTGCCACAGCACGCTGGATGTCATCCTGTATGATCAGAACACGATAAAATAAAGCACCAAGGAAGACACGCACACATTCATACATACATATACCAGTATAATCTATATGCAGATCATATATTGGGATAAGATATTGTCATAAGCTGGCCGCAAGAGTGGAACTGGCCTAGGAGTATGCAAAGGTGGGAAATGCACACTCCTAAGATGGCTAAACTCTTGCGACCAGCTTATGATTCTATCTTATCCCACAGTAGGATCTGCTTGGAGATGAAACACATATACACACACTTTCATTGTGCAAAAGAAAGTAGTAGTGTATCATTTCTAAAATTAGACACTAGAAGATAATGTAGCTACACTTCAAAAGACACAGGTTGATGGCGATGCCTCTGTAGTAGAGAATGTACCTTTGAGGTATAATTAGAGACAGATAGATTAATTAGGTACAAGGAAGATGGCATTGGAACTACTGTTCAGCATCTGCTTCTGATTGCAGGCAAGGTCATGCCAATTCAACCAACACTTTCTGGATATATCCCAACAATGAACCATAACATAACAGTGCAGCAGCAAAGGTGGTGATTTGGACACCAAACATGTCTTTAGTTTAGGGCTACCCTACTACGTTACATTTGTATTATGTGTCAGTGTAAATTTGAAACATTTTGGAGAAAGTTTTAAAATCTGCTATCCGATATAGTTACAGAATCTTATTTGCTAACGACTGAAAATCTTATTGAGATTTCATTTCATGCTTAATGGAATAAACCAGTTGAAACCTTCTTTCAACCAATTAGGTTGTGAGTCTTGCAACAATGTCAGTAAGATGATTTATGGCAATTAGACACATGTCAGCATGTATTTTTTACTTGAGGAAGGAGGACTTAAACTTCAATCACCTCCCACAACATGTGTTGTATGAACTTGACTCCGTGTCTTACACTGTACATGTATGTCTTAGTTCAAGGACTTTAGGCTTGCACTCAGGTTAGGTTACTTGAATGGTGCGTTATCTTGAAACAACATACAGAAGAATTTTCACAGAATCCCAAATGGTCAGATAGTTTCAAGATTGGTGTCCAAAAACATCCATCCACATGACAGATTGTTCATGTCAGCAGGGCTCAAATGAGGAAATACAGCACAGACAACCATAGCCAACAATAACAATAATAATGTTTTCCTATGGCCTAGCCTGATAAAAGCCAAAGTTCAGCAACCAACTCCTTTGTTTAATCCAAAATTCTTTTGTTTACTATGAAATTGAGCAGTACAACATATGACATGTAAATAATGTAAATGGGTATGTTTCATCTCAGAATGGTAAATTGGTTCTTGCATAATTCAAACTTGAGCTGGTATAATGGACGGTGACAGGTGACTGCTATAATCTGAGGCCCATGGAAATACCCTTGATCAGACGTAGCTTATAGGATGAATGCAGAAACCAAACATACAGTACCACATATCTTATCAGAAAAAGAAAGCCCCATTTGAGCCTTTATAAGTATTGCTCAGTCATTCTAATTCAAGGGCATATAATGTGTCTGTACCCTTGTCAGGTGAAAATTTATACAACGTGATTCCAAAAAGGGTGTTAATTCATTTAGATACAACAAAGTACACATCATATTTCATAACCTTTCATATTGTGACATTGTTGAGTCAATTTCATGTCAACAGGTGTGCAAAGTCACAGTGAATGACTGTCAACTATGCCGTAACATGATACCACAGGCTTTCTCAATAACATTTACCTTTAAGCCCACCTGGTGTTGTTTTCACCTGGTTGCTTCTCTATCTTGTTTTTTTTTTACTGGGATCATTTCAACCTTTTCACTGAAAATGCTACCACTTGCTTCTTGTTTATTCATACAAAACTGTTACCAGTATTCAAGTTTTGTACTTAATGGTAGTGCTAATCTCAATTTTCAGGATCTATATGAGGACTTGTTGTGTTATTACTATGTGGGAAAAGATTATTTAGATAACAGTACGATAAACATCATCTTGTGTTGGTTACCCGGACACTCTCGATATCCACTCATTCCAATCATCCACAGTGTTTTATGTCTTCTACATGAACCATGACATCCCTACCTATGGTAAACAGACAATAGTTTTCAGTCTATGACAGAGAACAACTGAAAACTGGACTGAGGAAATGCCTGTCAGGTTGTCAGGTAAATAGACTGTCTGCAGGCAGACGAGCTTCAAACAAAAGAACTTCCTGATGAGGTCATTTTGCCCACCTGTGGAGATGATACAATCTACCTGTGTCTGCAAAGAGGAAGTTATTTACACTTACGTCTGTAATACAAAGAGGAAATTATCTGCTTACCCCTGAGAGTAACACGTCCAGGACATATCCATTTTCCAGGCTGACTTTGCTCACAGTAGAGGCATTGGCCACCAGTAGATATGGTGCATCAGCTGTTTGGAAAGATAAACAACTTCATGTAATCTGAAACCTGTCCATGTAGGGCCATAAACTTTATATAGCTGTGTTGAAAACAAACATGAATTGGCAGCAGGCACGTCTTCTCTCTGAAAACTAAACAATACGTCTTTGGTTAGCAATATGAGTGAAGCAAAGTCATAGATGGATATTGAATTATCATGAAATAATAAGGACAAATTTGACAAGAGTTTGAATTAAAGATTGCAATTTCATATTCTATTATCTGTCTAGTCAACATTGTTTTCAACAGTAGAGGGTTTGTTGCATGATTTCTTTCCTCTTATTGTTGACGTTTCACTAAATTCTCTGGAGCAGACTCACATTTGCATTTGAAAAGACCACAGGCCAGTTTATAGGTGTAATCCCCCAAATCTGTGTATTCAAAGCAAGCTACCTTATTGTTTACCTTTTTGAGGCTATTCTACAAGTGACTGGCCAAGTCTTTCCTCCTATCTTTGATTTTGAAAAAAAAATCACAGGGGCAAACTGAATGTTTTGTAGATCCTTCTCCATAAGAAATACTATCTCCAGCCATGTAGAGCAGTGTTTCGTTTCTGATTCAGAAGGAGCCTTTTATAAATGTAGTTTGTACAATATTTTTCTTGCAGCCCGCCCTCAGACAATTCATCATCTTCAACTGAACTCCTGCTGCTTGCCTTATGTGGAGACTCTCTGCTATTGCAACTTCCTGTGGTGAAAAACAATGTGCAGCAAGTTTACACCAAGGTGATTTTCCCATGGCCAAAAGACTGAGGGGAGGACAAAACCCGACCCCCTGAAGTCTGGGGGTACACATGCCCAGGCTATTAGGCCCTGTCAGTGGCCACCCAAAGGTTTCCGCCCACTTGAAACAACAAACACAATTTGTTTACTTTAGCCTCTTGTAATAAGATTTAAAGCTGTCATCCAAGTGGTCTTCTCTTTGACAGAAAGGTGCATGTCTTATCTGTGTGATGATATGAAATGACTTGGTCCCATTTCAACACACAATTCCTGATCATTTAGATTCTAACAAATAGTGTTGTGTCCCTATTTGATACCAATTCATTTTTTTCATGTTATCTCAGATGGAGATCTTTTGCATTTACCATAACTAATTGGAGTAATATGACCCAGTTAGAGAACATGACCACTCATGGGAAAGTACCACAGCCATAACATGCCTACTGCAGACAGCTTTCTACCATTACACTCCTTTCACTGTTACCAAAACGTAAGACTGCATTCACCACAAAAGTGGCATTATAAAAGGACATTTAGGACACAAGTGAAATGCGTGTTTTACAAATGATATTATTGTTGTATCCAGTTCGCAGTAAGCTAATCTAAGGATAGTTGTTTCAACTGACAGGAAATAAATCCTACAAATCTGCCATGAAGGCCTCCCGGTCAGCCTGCGAAAACATGCCCACCACTTTATCTGATACAGTTTGAAGCTTTGCTATCGTTAAACGTCATTATTGTCGGGAAGCGACGTTGGTGGGCAATTTTACGGCTACAGTATTTGTAAAACGTTATTCCGGGTAAAAGAAATAACGGATTTTCGGCTAAAACAAGTTGAGTCATGTTCTGCTAAAATGGTCGTCTCCGCTGTCGGAGGTCTGCCGTCCCATGGTGTAACAAGTACGCACAAATCGCCTTCTGTGGCCAGATACACGTTAGCTTATTTTCTAGAAAAGGCTGTTTGTGGGGAGAGGACAAAATACATTCGTGCTGTCCATGCGTTGATTTCAATATTGTTGCATCATATTTTTAGTGGCGCCAGATATCAAACATAGCTGGTGCGAGGGGAGGACGGGAGGACGCCGTTAGGCACGCCTCTCACATTCCCAAACGGGACGGTCGGGACAGTCGCCAAACCAGGGTCATGTACCGTATACATCTACTCACAAGATATCAAGAAAAATCATCACTAGATACAACAAGTCCTGTACAGCCTACGCAAGTCATTTTCAACAGAAGCGTGGAGAAAAACTAATTGTCTCCTCAGTTTGTTTACTGAAACAACCGCTCCGGACGACGAAGTTGACCATGAGGAAATAGTATCGGTAAACACGCAGTGCCACTGCGAAACAACAGAACCCATCTACATAACTCATTTTTATGATACACTTGAAGAGGACGAACTTACAACTTCCTGCGGCCACAGTCGAGCATCCAACCGCCAGGAGAAGAGCGGTGACAGCGATGAAACGTCCGGGTCTCGCTCCGAGCCCCCTCCCTGCCGCCATCTTGCCTATCATGTGTATCAACCTGCGCGTTTGACACCCAACTGCGACACGGGGTGGTCTGGTCCGACCAGAAGAACAACTTTTTGAAGAGCCGACAAAAAACTTCTTACGCAAAAAATAACAACAAAAGTGGTTTAGAACTAACTACCTAAACAAACTATATGCACACACGTGGAAACGAAACTTGACTGGCTCTGTAAACTGTTGCTTTTCCCTAAAATAGCCTGTGCGTTAAAAAACCATTGCCTGAGGCAAAAGGCCCCGACATTAGCAAACTGCCATATATGGAAGTCGCTTTGTTTCTGTTCTTCACTCATCCCGTCTGGTTTGGTCACCCTGACGTCATTGTCCTTCAGGTGTGCAGGGGGGTGTGCTGGCCAATCCGAGAAGACGAATGAATAGGTGCGGTGAAGCCTAACTATCACTAGCCTTCTAGGCGGAACACAAACTCAACTCTAGTTACCACGCTTTTGATCTCTGCTAAAATCGTCTTGCTTGAAGAAGAAAAATTCAGCGTTAGTCACTTCCTGGATAAATCGTCCGAAGAGAGCTTATTGAAGAGCATGCATGCTTCGCATTGAAAACCATATGATATTATTGATAGGACATGTTAAAATTAGGAAATGGGGATGTATGATATGATAGACTTCTGCAGACAATCTTGATAAAAGGTATATACGCTCAATTGTATTGAAGCATGCAATTAGCCTTCGAACTTCGGGTATGATTTTGCAAATAAAACATTTTTTCTTTATATTGATATGTTTGTATTTTGTCTGCTCTCCAGGCAGAGGTTCAACTGAGGCCCTGGTTTTTTTGACGTTTTTAAAGCATTTTATCGGCTTTCCTTTTGTATCGTTTTCTTTATCTCTCCTAGCTGCGAGACACTAAGAGAGAAAACGGTACACAGTAGAAAGCCCGATAAAAACGCCTAAAAATACGTTTAAAAAACAGCCTCTGCTTGGAGAGTAGTGTTTGCCCTGCTTTCCGGATCTGCATTTGGAGTTACAAGGCGTGACTAAAGAGACCCGCCCCGAGGAAAGTGAACTTGTAATAGTGAGGTTGTGGCAAAGTCGTCACGTATGTGCGAAATGTGAAGGCGTGAGAACGTGCGGGGTGACTTCTCCGTTTGGGCTTCGTGGTAAAGAATTTAGAAATCCATGAGTGAAAACTAAAAACAGTCACTCGGAATGAATGTCAAGTTGTATCCGGCCAATGCGACACTTTATAAGCACCGTGACCTCATTTTCATTCTTTGAATTTCTTCTACAGGCGACTGGATCAACTGCCTCAGATTTCATTACGTGTGTTATAACCATGTAACGTCATGTCAAGAATTTGAAGATACATAGAATGTTTGTACTTCACAGCCATAGTTTCTCGCCTGCTTCAGTGAAAAAAAAGTCTTCAGTACGAACTTTTGTGATCAAAACTGCGGTAATATCTTTGGTAGAAATCTACAGCTAATCTATCTGACCACACTAAGTCCGTAAGTTGACATTGTATTGAGTTACAATCAACTCCTGGCCTAATGCTTCCGGTCGGCCTGTTACATGTACTTTCATCTAGGTTATTGAGATGTAGAGATTTCTACGGGTGTATGCTAGAAACAGAAGCCTTTCCCTGGGAACAGGATAGTCACATACTTATATTTGGCGCGTGTAACTTGCAGAGACATCAGAGGAGGAACATCAAGACGCGCGTGCCCACTACAGGGCTGCTAGGACGGAAACACTTTATGCTGTCTTTCGGGCCTACTCGTTCTGGAGAAAAAACTACTGACAAAAAAGTCTAGTCTAGGGACGATCACTCAGCAAAACTCTTGTCTCTGGGTTTAAAGGTTATCTTTTTTACGGGCGCTCAGAAGAACTTGTGTGACGGGCACGCCTCACAGGCACGCGCGGAAGTACCACTGTCCTGACAGGTGGAATGTCCTGGTAGGGTGGCGAAAAGCAAGCCTCTACCAGGATCTACCAGGCCTACCTACGCTACGGGGTTGCGAGGATCGTAGGAAAAATCGGGAAGTTGTGGCCAGAGTCAGTCCACGCTTTAATAGGTCCACGTTTCCCCTGCGCGACCGGCCAACTCCCCTGCAAGCAAAAATCCCCTGGCAAATTATTCCCCCTGCTAGGAATAGCCAGCGTAGTCAGTCTGGTAGTCTAGAGACTAGCGAAAAGCAGGATATCGACGTGACTTCACATCCAGGGGAAGGTGGGATACTTTACATGGCCGTGCAATCCGGCAGGAATGTAAAGTACGCCTCCGCAGTGGACTAGACCATAACAGGAGAAGCATGGCCATGCATACGGCTCCCTCGGGGTGGGAGAGATTTTCTCCACAGATTCATGATTCGCTACACGATCAAGTGAACAGGATCTGGACTAAAATTGTTGATGGAGAATCGTAAACATGTAACCAATGCAAGGGCATTGGATAAGTGATAGAAATGTACTTTCATCCCACTATCATTCAATAGTTGTTCTGAATGTTTACGAATTGATCGGACAGCCTGAGTGGGGAGTTATCCGGAAGTGTGTACTCGTGCATGTCAGTAGATGTGTTTATAGACATTAAATCAAGGGACCTCTTATTCTTACTATCCTAATCAGACGTTGGTATAGCATGCATGTAAGACTTTCCAGTTTGTCTTGTTATCTGAAAGCACAACATCGTAAACTTCTTTTTAAATATCTATTGCGCCATCTATTTCTGCAGTCATTGTGTTTCTTGTTTAGATCTAAAACACCGACCGACATTGCAATGTTAAAAGAGTGCAAAGGTGGTGGTCAGCAATTTGACAGTTCAAGTTCAGGTTTTAAATCAACGTCCCGACGTATGACGTGACAGTAAGGGCGAGAGGTTCGAATTCGGTCGCCTGTTAAGTAGACTATGGTCGCTAGAAGTCGCTTCAGAATGCACTGAATGTCCCGCGGAACTCGCGACTGAAGTATAGATAGTGCTGAACTTAACGTAAAGGGTTAGTGAAAACGCAAGAGGGGCGGGTAGAACAGAAAAAAACAATGTATACAAATATCCGAACCCGGGCCGTCAGATTAAAACACTAGCAGCCTAACTGATCGAGCCAAAAGCCTGACAGGCGTTTGGCATGGTCAGTTAGCGCTACTTGAACCCCCACTGTTACAGTTAGAATGGCGACGACTAGTTGTGCGCTTTCACGTACGTACAGTATTATGTCGCCAGTTAAGCCGCCAGCGGCGCTCACATTCGAAATGTATCATGCGTTTGAAACAGCTAACGTTGATTCGTTAGACCGGTCACTTGTTATGGGAAATGCCGGTAAACCTGTAGTCCTACAAGGCTTACAACTTGCCGCAAGACATTCTGCTGTTTTCGTATGATCACCCATCTGGCTCGACAACCTTAGTGCCATCTGCTACTATTGTTTCTAAAAGGTAAATACGTGAACATTTCTAGATAAGCACGTTTAACACACTCTGCTTGTATTTCTTGGGCAGCTTCCCGATACAGTACACGTTCTTTTGAGCCCAAAAATATTTTTCGAACATTGGGCTACTCACACAGCAAAGATGCACACCGTAATGAAGTAAACTTTTGGAAGCTGTCACTAGACTGTACTGGTAATAAAAACTATTTTGAAGTAGGTAAGATTGATGTTATAATGCTTAATGATGTTTGAATGCCAAACAAGCTAAGGTGGTTTCAATTGGGATAACATTGGGCTATTCACACAGCAAATATGCTTTCTTCTAACATCACACCGTAATGAACCGAATAAAACTTTTGTGCAAACTTTTGAAAGCTGCCATCAGACTGTGCTGGTAATCAGATGTTTGCATGCCAAACAAGGTGGTTTCAATTGACGCTTCCCCGAAAAAAGGACGTCAGGTCTCTGAAATAGCCTGATTGACAAGTAGAGAAAACATCACGTGATTTCTTCAAAGCCAATTGCGGCGGACTACATTGTTGCGATGAGCGCTCACATTCTGTAGGTAAACATTGTACCTGCCAGGTGAAAGCATGAAAGCAAGGACAAAAGACCGAAACCCGATACTTTCGAGGAAGTAAATGTTGCAGCCTCTGTGGGTTTGTTGTTTCTGCGCACTTGGAAGATGTACGTAGCAGGTGTCATACGTCGCTTTCGTCCCTTCTGATCGAAGCTACACATACATAAAGTTCAACGTCGTCTGCAGGTCGTGGTTTTGTCACATCTTTAGAGCTTAACACAAGGTAATGGCTACCTACTTAGCTCGACAAAGCGTGCTTGTGACATGCGTTTTTCTTCTACACGTTTTCCATCGTACCCCAGTAGTCGCCCAGACGGCCACCGATATCGCCGACGACCTTAACACCAACCTCCTAACACCTTACCTGTCCACACCTGGACAGAAGGTGGACTTGGTGTTCGTGGCGGACCAGTCGGCGTTCTCTGAAGACAAGGTCAGCACAGGTTTCCTGTTCATGATCAACTTCGTCAAGGAAATCCTGTCAGGTTTTACAGTGGACTCCGACCACGCCAGAGTTTCTCTCATCACCTACAGCGCGGAAGCTTCCGTAAGAATCAACGATTTAGACAGCAGGTACGAGACCAAATGTGCTGTGTTCGGTAGGCTGGATGAGGTGAGGGTTGAGGTTCCTCAACACCGAGGTCTGACGGCTACAACAGATGCTCTCAGACAAGCCAAACAAGTTCTGTTGGAGTCCCGCTCAGATGCCAAGAAGGCTGTCATCCTCATCACTGACTCCTACTCCACCATTGGGGTTCCTCCGGCGGTGGCCTCCGCGGAGATCAGGTCGCTGCGGTGGGCAGGGTGGGACTCCAGCCTGGGCCCGCAGCTGCAGGTGTTCGCAGTGGGCGTGAACGGTGCGGATGAGGCTGAACTGGAGTCAGTGGCTAGCTCCAGCCCCACCAACGTGTTCAGCATTGACAGCTTCTCAACCCTTCGACAAGTGTCAAAATTTATTCACAAAGGTACGTTTTCTCTCCACATGATGGAAAATTCATTCAGGAAACAGTTCAGAAGCCTTGTGCCTTGCCACATTTAGAAAACAGCAAATTTAAAGAGGTATGACCACTTCAGATATCAAGGTGTTCCATTTTAAAAGGTAGTTATAGATAAAGCTACCCATATTACAATACCCAGTCTAAATTTCACCAGGTAATGTACTATTTGACATAATAGAAGCTGGGTAAAGATCTGTTAAGACATTTAACTTATAGTTACATCATGTAGTATGCTTCTGTAAAAAATATTTATTTTCCAATATGATCATATTGGTGATAGACAATGGCACTGAATATTTCATGTGGGTGAGCAAATATCACAGCAAATAAAGCCTCTGTATTTCTGTCATGTACTTGGCAATGGATATTTTTGATTATTGCTGTCTCCATCACTGCAAAAAATTTTTCTGCATATTACTGGAAATAGATATTCTGTGTCACAGTAACGCTGTAAAAACTAATACTTAAGAAACTGCTGTATTGGTTAGTTCCAGAGAACTCGACCTGGGAGGTGACAAGCAGGAGGCACTGTGGACGGTGTGACATCTCAGCATCATGTGCCTGCGACACCGGCCTGGGACAGTACCACTGTGTCTGTAACCCTGGTTACCATGGCGATGGAACAACTTGCCAAGGTACAACTCATGAGTCATAAAGCAAAAAAAAAAAAAAAATGTTAGAGTTACAGGTAACATTATACCTCACAGGTATACAGTAATTCACAGGTACAAAAATGAACTGTTTGTATTTCATTACAGAATATCTTATAATCTGAATTTTTAAAAATCCAATGTTGCATTTCAACTTTGAAAATCTAAGTAAAATAACATTTCATGTCTTTCCCAGCCTGCCCAGTGGACACATACAAGGACAGTATGGGTCCAGGCACCTGCACAGCTTGTCCAGGGAACACCAGTACTGCTTTGGCAAATGGAGCCACTTCTGCAGAGGATTGTGCAGGTGAGTTCCTTTCAGAATACTTGAAATGACGTAAATGTGCACCCTCACCTGTCACCTAAAGCACTCTTAAAAATCCCAACCATCACATCAGGTTAAGTAGCTGTCATCTACTTAATGTTTGTTTATTTCGTGAATGCCTTTCACAGTGTGACTAACTTCATTGTTCATTCAAGATTGTTGAAAATTGTATCATAGTGGCTAGAAATTATGCTACTGTACTGTACGTGTAATAATGGGACTTGCTGTCAAGTTGAACAGCCTCATAATTTTTCATGGAGGGTGCATGTTTGTTTGCTATTGGTGTACTTAAGAGCCTGGCAAGTACTTAGTATTCAGGCCAAGTTTCCCCCTTAAGATAATGTTACTGTCATCATTCCTTACCATGCACCACTGTCCTTTAAGTTAGTTACTGTTAGCTACATGTATCAACTATAAATACAAAATGGTTGAATGTAAGTATTCACAAGGAAAGTCTGTCTGTTATTCGAATTTTAGTCTAATTTTGTGAGTAATAAAAGTATGAGAAAGCTAATAACGTTAAGCAAAAATTTGGTATACATTGTGTAATCGTCTAATCATTAGTTGATAAGATGTTGCACAACACAAGGAAATGACTATCAGGGTTATAAAAAAATCCCCTTCCAATCCCTTCCTTGTTGTCACACACTATTTTGAGCCTTGTTGTGACAATGTACCATTCATGATCAGGTACAGTTTCACTTGTTGTTGAAGCCATGAATGTAAGGTTACACCATGTCATTGACGTAACTGTTGACAAAACCAAGTTGACATTACCAGTTGGCCATATCCATGTCAATGTTTTTTTACCTACCAGTATTAGCTTTGCCACTGCCAAACTGTGCCTGTATTTGTTTATGCACACACAGGATTGTACATAGAGGGAGAATCTTGTCTCTCCTTTCTTGTATTATATTGACTGTGATACGAATTACCAGGAACAGCCACTAGTTCCTCCTCCTAAGTTTCAATGGTCCTTTCATCATTTTGCAGTGGAGCGTGTCACTCTTCCTGGTAGATAGCATGAATCCCTTGAAAACATTTGTGTCTGGTAGGAGGAAGGTCATATCTTTTAGATATTGGAAACCAGACTAAGTTCCTCTTTTTCTCAGTAAACATCATACCCCAGAGTAGAAAAGGAGAAATAAGTTTTTTTTAACTCTTGCTTACACTTAAAAGCAAGTGTAAAACTAAGGCGTCCTTGGTGAATACAAGGGCCAAAAGCGAAGAAATATTTTTTCCTATCTGTTGCTTTAGAAATTTGGTGCATGGAAGCTCACATAAATTTAGCATTTCCAACATCAGGATTTTAAAGCGATTGATTATTAAAAGCTTTTATAAAGTAAATAACAGCTGAAATGGGGGCACCTTTGATGTAATTTTTTCCACTGATATAATCTAATTTACAGTTTACCTTAATCAATTTAAACTTTGATTTTATTCTGCTTGCATGTACAGTAAGATATTGTGATGGTTAGGGTCTTTGATTAACATTTTCAACAGAAGGTTCCCTGGCTAAAGTGCTCCATTCTACCTCAGCTTGAACTTAACATTATATATGGGACTGTGCACTCGACTGTGATTTAGTATAGATCCTATTATGTGTCAAAGTTCCTGGCAGCTTGGGTACCATCCTCTGTAGCAACCACTTGCTCAATCTTTTGCTTTCAAACCACGACTTAGCAGAGAAAAGATTGAGCCAGTGGTTACTATGGAGGGTAGAACCCAGGCTAATTTAAAAGTTCTTGGCCCCTGTTCAAGTTCACTAAGCCATTTATTTGTTGTATGTGTTGTCATGGCAATAAAGTCAGTCACGACCAGGTTGACTGGAGACAGATATGTGACCAAGAGACAGGAACTTGTCTGACTTGGTGCCAGTCACACCAGACTATACAAAAATGTCTTCTGTCCATTAGACTTGGTATGTCCAAAGAGTAAATACCTAACACATTTACATGTCATTATGAGTCAACAGTTTAATGTTACCTATTTCTCCCCATCTCCCATCTATCTGTTTGTCTATTGATTGATACATAGATATATATAGAGATATACCAGCCAACAGATGTTGTACCCACAAGGTGTAGGGGTTTGCGCACTCTGCCCCTTTTTGTATACATTCTGTATATCCAGCAGCCAGGGTTTGTGCCAAGGTTTGGACATGGCTGGCAATTTCTTTTAAGAGTGGGAAGTCAAGTCGTAAGCCCTGTGTATGAATGAAGAGCTGAAGGTGTTTAAATTAATCGTCAAACCTCTGAAAGTAAAAGAACACACTTATTCAGAAGATTAGGGTGACACAGTGTGTTTGGCCCAAAACATGAATTGTAGCAAAGCTGCATTGCACAACCACTAACTTGCTTCATGCTTCACCCAGTTGAAAATGACTGTTTTTCATCTTTTTAGGTAACGTTAAATAAGTAGATATAACAAAACATAGAGAACTACATAATGTATGTGCCACACACACACACACAGATGCACACATACACACATACATACACACACACACACACACAGACACACACACACACACACACACACACACACACAGAGCAGACTAATACAGTAATGATTCTCTTTGATTTTTACAGAGCTCTTGTGTCCAGTCCTGCCACCGGTGGACCATGCCACCAGCTTCCACATCTACAGCCCGGCTAACGAGGCCCAGGTAAACACCTTCACCACCTGTAAGAACACACCTGGGGACTTCTGCTACTTCCAGTGTGATGTGGGCTTCTCCACCTCAGATGATACCAGGTTGTACTGTGAAGGGACCAGATGGAATCATGGTCCACCCACCTGTGAAGGTAAGAAAGAACCACGCCTTTAGGTTTGCAATGATTTTTAAGTTTGCAGTAGGGAGGAAATGGAATATTTAGTTGTTTTAAGTCTGGAATAGAGCTACAGTCACCTGCTGTAAAGCAATAGAAGCACCAGTTCTAAGATTGCAGTGAGGCTGTCGTGCAAAAGCTGCAAATGTAAAAAAACTGCGGAAATTACAGTACTTTAAAAATCCAGGTTTTACTAGTATTGCAATAGGAAGACAGAATGTTCTTTTAAACGTGAGGTGTCAAGTAAATTTACATGTGTATTGAAAATGAGATGGGGAATATGTAGTGATAAAAGGCAAATAACATTATACATGTAATAAGTCTCAGACATACTACCTACCTTTTTTTTTAATTTAAAATTTGTGATCTTTAGAACTTTGGAGCCAAAGGGGTTATGGGATAAGTGGCAAATAGATTTCAATTGTTTCATTAATGTTAAATAGTCTGTGACAATTGAATAGAAAATAGTCCCAGTGCTAGGAAACTCATCTTTGTTCTTTTGCAACAGTGGTGGATTGTCCGAGGATCAATGCAACAGAAGGAATGACTGTTACATACGATCATTCCACATACGGAGATTACACGTATGGCACAGTGGCCAATATCACCTGTGCAGACGGCTACAGGACCTATGGTTCTACAGAACGGACATGTGCAGAAGATGGCGACTGGAATGGCACCACAACTCAATGTCAACGTAAGCAATTCTTCTTGCTAGAAACCATACACTATCCTTGGTGCTGAACTTATGGTGAAGTTATGATTAACCTGGAATAGGTGTCAATTAGTATATACTAGTATGAGGTATAGCATCTAAGTTTCAGTCTTTTGTTTAAGATTCATCATTTTTGTTGTTCCAATCCAGTTCAGTTATGGATATTTTCAGTATATCTAAGTAATTACATGTATAATTTGTTTTTACAATAGGTATTTTTGATTGGACTTTTGGAGATGCAATCATGCACAGTTTTTCTTCTATATTCTTCTATGATTACTTGGGGATTTCTTGCATATAATACCCTGATCATGTTTCCGTTATTTTTACCTCTGACAACCACCCACTTTTATGTTCAACATATCTGATTACGTTTAAGTTTCTGCATTTTTTTCTCAAATGTTCATTACATATGATTATGTTCAATTTTCTGTATTGTTATAATTTCAAAATTTCATTTATTTGTAGTCAATTCATGTCAACTCCAGGAAGAATAGAGAGTAAGTGTAATGCTGTAACACTAATGGAGATCTAAAGAAAACAAACAAGCAAACAAGTGAAATTACATAACATTTAGCAACAAAAGAATGCAAAGTTTTACATGTAAGTCAGAGGTAGGAAAATGAAGATTTTACATTAAGTTGATTGATTTTGCCCCATTCAAAAAAAAAGTTGGGATCTTATCTTAAATTTTAAAAGCTGCCTAAGTGGTCTACATTCAATGCAGACTACTAAGTATCTAAACTTGACATCCTTGACATCTTCAACCCTGAAGTTGATTGCGCCCCGTGTGAGCAGGGAGTGTGTGAGGAGGTCGTTAGCGGTGGCGGGTCCGGCAGTCTGGAACGTCATCCCAGAAGATGTACGGAATTCTCCCTCTTTGCGAGCCTTCCGACATGGATTAATTTCGAACTGCTAGCTGATATCGATATTATGAGTTTGAATTTGATATTATGATTGTATCTAGTGTAAATAACTGTATTAATGTCTATTTTGTTTATCTATTTATTTTCTCCCGTGACACCTCCCCTCAACTGGTCCTTAACTGGTCCCCTAGGAAGAACGGCCTACATGTTGGCCGATAGGGCTTATCAGTATAAATAAAGGTGAACTGAACTGAACTGAACCTTCCTACACAGCGACCCAGTGCCCGTCCCTGGTCCCCCCAGCTTACGGTCAGATCTCCCCATCCACCTGCTCCAGTGAGAAGTCAGACTATCGGACAGTCTGTACCTACGGCTGTAATGACGGTTTCCAGCTCGTGGGTCCAGCAAACAGGACATGCCAGAGTAATGACCAGTGGACCGATTCTGATGTGACCAGCACCTGCAACGGTCAGTCATCGAGACCATGTTACTGTTTCTTTTTGTTTTGAGCTTAGATGTGGTTGAACTTAACACATAGTTGCAGCTCAATAAATAAAAATAAAAAGTTTACAAACATCTAGAACATTCCAGAAGGTTTTGAATGTTATGAATATTCTTAGATTTCTGCTCTAATATTAACGTCAGATCTCATAATTTCGCCAGGTGCCATGGTACCACCACATGAATTTGAAGTGATTTAAAGAGATGTCACCAATGCAGCATCAGTAATCTTCAGGAATATCACACTTCAGATATTTAGGTGCTCAAGATAATCTCAACATTTTTTGATGCAGGGGTATTACTGTAACTCACTTTGTCTTCTCGGTACCAAACTTTCACGGTCTGAGAAAATTTAAATTGCTCTCAGGACTAAATGTTCACTGTCATGGCAGGTGCACATAGAAAAAGTCTGTGAATTATTTGTTACCAATAATGATATGTTCATGTTACAGTCTTCACCGTGAAAACCGTGAACATAACAGTACATTGAAAATATCAGGAATTACAGTATTTGATTTATGAGAACTGATGTTAAGTATGTTTACTTTAATGTTAAGCACAACGTCTGTCACTTGTTATGAACCTGTATTGTCTTGACAGTTATCATTATTGTACTTAATGAATTAAAAGAACACAATTCTACCTGGAAATTATCCTCTTGAGTATTGCAAAACATCTTATATATATAACATTAACATTACTGTAACTATAACGCTAGTTCACCTTTATTCGCAGTGTAACCTATATCCGTTGTACCTAAAAACAGGATATTTAGGGATATCACGTTGATGGACGGTGGTTTCAAATGGCATTTTTTCAATATAATGCAGTTTTAGACCACCGTCTGCTGACTTGATATCCCGAAATACCCTGGTGTTAAATACAATGGATAAAAGGTTACCCTGCAAATAAAGGTGCATTACCCTGTAATGAATAAACTAGCATTACCCTGGTATATGATGTTTTCAGTCAGAATTTATGTAACTTAGATTTTCCCTCATTTACAGATGTTGAGCCACCAACCATAGTTTGCCCCAGTGAAAGAACCCTTTATTCAGATGATGGAAACAAGAAGACCTTCTACTGGAATAACGAGGAACCCGGGATAAGTGACAACTCTGGCTCCTACAACAGTTACACTGTGGTGCCGGCATACAGCAACCCAAACGACTTCCTTGTCGGTATCCACACCCTCACCTACAGAGTCACAGATGCTGCTGGGAATGAGGCTTCCTGTGAAAGACGGCTCATAGTAGAAGGTAAACTGTTGATGTCTCACCTTGATAAGATACATGACAGAAACCATTTGTAAATCTCAGTGAATTGTACAGTGTAATACTTAGTAAGACCAGGGTGGTGCTTTTATCATTATAAAAATATTAATTCATTAGATACAGGCATCTAGAAATTGTTCAAGTACCCTATAAGTGAACAGTAGAAATTTCTTTTGATTACCTAGACAATAAAGAAGTTAGACTGAGTTTTTTACTAGAAAAATTCAAGTATAGTTATCTATGCCCAAACAATGTATCTTTACGTCATATATATATTACATGTATAATGCACTTCAACTGTTGGTTGACTGAACTTCATTTTGTAACTTCCTCCACCAGCATCCCAGCCACCATCCCTGGAGTTTTGCCCTGATAACGTTACCACAACCATCACAGTCACTGCCACCACGGGTGCCTTGAACTGGACCGACCCAGTGTATCTTGATGCTGATAACAACAGTGTCAGCATTGAGTGTGATCGAACCAAGGGGGAGTCTGCCTCGCTAGGCACCCACAACATCCACTGTAATGCCCAGGGCTACACAGCAGTCAACCTGTGCTCTTTTCAAGTTGTTCTCAAAGGTATGAGATGAGATTAAGACTATTACCTACTAAGAGAGTATGCAAGTGGCTGATGTCAGTGTGAGTTCTCAGAGGAAAAGAAATGGGTTTCATCAAGAGATTTATCAGTCTAAGTTTTGAAATGAATCAAAGAAACATGACTTACTACATTGGTTTGATTTTTTTTCCATTTAGCTCCAGAATGCAACATCCCTGCTGATCCCCTGCATGGGTCATCCTCCTGCACTGCCACTTCCACCCACCAGGAGCGCTGCACTGTCTCATGTGATGCTGGCTATGAATTTGCAGAAAGACCTGAATCACAATATCTCTGTAGCTACTCGGGTGTCTGGACACCTGAACCCAACTGGCCAAACTGTGCAAGTATGTGTTGTGTGTTTATGTAATACATGTAAAGCAATATCTTTGTGTGCATGTTAGCTTGTGTATTTGTGTGTGTGTGTGTGTGTGTGTGTGTGTGTGTGTGTGTGTGTGTGTGTGCATCACTGCCCATCTAGAAGACTTTATGGCATATACAATGTATCTTTTTTTAGAAAAAGATACTGTTGTATGGCACGAGCCAACATAGATTACTTACTTACTTATTAGGCCTGCTGCCCAACCTAGATTGGAATGTACATTTTCCATACAACATAAAATGTTAAGTCATTCTTACATGTAAAACAGTAAGAAGCGGTCTTACTCATTTGCTCAGTTGACTGAACCTTCTTATCTTTTTCCCGGCAGCCCAAGCATATACCGGCTTTGCAACTTCAACAAACACAGTCCAGTATGACTTAGCAGCTGACAACTGCAATGACACAGTTCTGGAAGCAATCAGAAGCAGCTTCAACAGTTCGTTCTTTGCCATGGATGTGGTACAAACTGAGTGCGCAAACAACGAATGTAGCCTTCCTGAAATCAATGTGACCTGTGACACAGCACGGCGCAGGCGTGACATAGCAGAAAAGAGCAGAATGAGTGCACGGCGTCAGTTAAAACAATCTACACACAGCAGGAAGTCAGAATTTCAAGATAAAGCAGGACTGAATGAGGTTGAATCTGGACGAAACAAACGAGCAACAAACTTTGTAGTCACCATTGTGTTTATCATAAGAGTGGAGGTGGTGGTGCCTGCAGGCGGAACTGTGTCATCAAGTGACCAGAGTAACCTTATTGACATCCAGGATGAACTTTACTTTGGTATAGATGATGCTGTGACTGATGGCTCTTTTGACATCACCATCAGTATAGCAGGAGTGATCCTTATCTGTGAAGTCCAGGATGACTCCTATGATGCAGGGGACCCTGTGCTGGACAATACTTGTGGGAGCGGTCAAATTTCCAGACAGCCGAGCGATTTTGAAGCATACTGTGGTAAGTACATGAATTTTTGTTTAGTTTTTCAGCCCACTTTTCATTGTTGCCAGTATCTACTAGCTACATAACTATCATCTATTAGAGTTTTTTAAGAGCTTAGAAAATTCTACAGCAGAACACATAGATGTGCTGAGGAAGCGGATATTAGATAATGGTATGGAGCTGAGTTGATGAAATATCTTCCTTCTTCACTATTTCCATGTAGTAAACTGTCCTGTGGGAACTTACAAGTCAGGAGACAGCTGCGTGCTGTGCCCCCATGGACAGTACCAGGACCAGGAGGCACAGCAGGAGTGTCTGTCATGTCCAGATGGCACAGACACCATCAGAATGGGAGCTGTGAACATCACTGAATGCAGAAGTAGGTCTTATTGCCATATCTTGTGTAGTGTAGCCCAAGAAGTTAAAAGTAACATCTGCCAAAAAGCAGTTACTCAAGCAACTGGATATGAATTTGAAAATGGTCAGACGTTTCAACTAGCATCCACTAGTTTTTTTTGTCAGTGACAATGTAACATCACTGTTTTTAATTGCGCAAAATACAACATGCTGCAAGGGTTGACCTCAAGGAGAAATAAAATGACCTTTTAATGTAAAAGTTTTCCACCTTAGATTCAGACTAATACTTTGCTGCATGTTCTTTAAACTTAAATTACTGGGGGAAATTTAAGTTGTGAGGGTTGTTGTAAGGAATTCCAAGTTTTGCAATGTTGATAATGTTGAATTTTTCCAAACTTTGTCAACAGAGTTTTGCTCTCCTGGAAACTACTCCAGCACAGGACTGGAGGACTGCACACCGTGTGAAGTTGGCTCATACCAACCTAATGAGAAATCCACCTCATGTGAGCAGTGTTCTAATGGGATGTCCACTGAAGCTGAGGGATCCACCAGTGAAGATGATTGCAAAGGTACACATCCTATGAATCCTAAGTTGTTCACTTCAGTCTATGACATTAAGCCCCTACAAGCACTTGTATATTTGTGTTATGGTAGATGGCTAAAGCGACCCAGTTTAGCTATATTTATGTGATCACTTTAAGGCATTACAGTGGCACCAACTATTGCTTGTAATTTAAGATATCTAAGTTGAAATCCAACACACTAATCACATTTTCAGCACCAAGGACAGATAAAATGCTTTGAAAAAGAATTTAGATAACAAGACTTTTAAAATCAAAACTAGTGAAAAATCTAGAAGGGTGATAAAGCATAATGATTGTTCATGACCAGATACCAATGTGAATGGTCCTCCACACTTAGTGATGGTGAAAGCTTTGTGTAGTAGTCTGTGTTGATGAGATCTCAATTTGTGTTCCCAGTACACTGCAGCAGATACTGTGAGAAATCCATCTATTAAAGGCACAAACATCAAAAGTTAAGAATTAAGATAATAAGCAGGAGATGATGTTCAGGATGACAATGAGTAAGCAAAAGTACGTACCAAGGATAAAATCAAATTCAGCACCAAGGACAGAGAAACAATGCCATTAGATGGAAATTTTGTAAGGAGGCATACAGGTAAACTATAGTAAAAGGACATAACGTTGATTAAACTGAGTAAATGTAGCATATAACAGCAGTCAGAAAAGCATAAACTACTAAACCTGTATTTTGGTTGGTCTCACAGTTGTGTGTCCTGCTGGAAGCTTAAGTAACTCTTCTACTGGTGTGGTACCTTGTAACATCTGTCCTGAAGACACCTACCAGCCAGAGACAGGACAGACAGAATGTGTGCCATGTCCTGCTGGGTTTGAAACAGATGCTTCTGGAGCAACCAGCGAGTCTGCCTGTAAAGGTACAACATAGGGGTGTTAGTGAAATCTTACAATGCAGTGACCATCCCTTGAATTTCATGATTAAATTTACTTCAGTAAATTCCTATGTATTGTTGATTATTATTCTAGACTTGCCAAATGGTTTCTAGGAATCATATTATGTTTGTGTTTGTCTTAGCATCTAACCCAAGGTTTCTTCCTTGTTTGCAGCCCACCGACTGTATGTTTTGACTATCACACTGGTCATAACATACAACCTGGACCTTGAAAGGTACAATGAGAATGTAAGTAGTTGATGAAGACATTTCTTGTATTCCTTCAAACACATAGTATGGATGGGTATGTCTCAGTCTTGTCAGCCTAGGGTGGGTATTACTCAGTCTAAAAGCATAGCTAAGTCATATCCAACTATCTGTTTAGAGGCATAGGATAAAATGACTGATGCAGAGTGCTGTTAGTAATGTTGTAAAGTAATGGCCCACTATATTTTTCAACAAAATAGATCTTAACATTTTCATGTTTTGAGGGCAACATTAGTCTATTTCTTAACAATGCATTTTAGGAATCACTCCTTCAAAATCTTTTTTTACAGTTTGTAAAGATGTTTGAGGCCACTGGCCTTCCTGGAGAGATGACTATCATTGAGACTGGCACAGAGAGTACTTCTGCCAGGTAAGCCTCATTTCATTCATGGCATATAAATCTTCTATCTTGCACATACCAATCTTATGTCTATGATTAGAACAGAGAGTTTCAACAATGTTAAGTAATGTGGCTGTTAGTGAGATTACGCGTTGTGGCACAATTCTGTTAGGACAGATCTCAGTCCAGTAATGTTATGCGAAAGGAGAGAAAAATGCAAAGAAAGGCCAACCTGAAGCCGTACAATCTATGGAAGCAGTATCAATTTCAAAAGTTTTGACTGCTTTGACTTTGAACTTATTATTGCAAAAAGATGCATATTTGTCACAGGCTAATTCAGAATGATTTTGTATGACTGAAGAGAATGTTTTAACACTTCAAATTTACATTTTACAGCAGGTTGACAACATGTACTGCTGATTATGCTGTCTCGCCCAGTGAGGCTTGGCCAAGTGAGGCCACTATACGGGAAGCATTTCGTACCCAACTGGGAACAGGCAGGATGGGAGATGAGCCTGCCTCTCTTGACAGCTTCAGTTGTTCTGTAAAAGGTAAAATGGCGTTGCAGTGTAAATCATTTTAAAACATATGGGATAATAAAGCTTGTATCATAGGGACAAATACAAATGTAACTGTCTAATTATTTGTATGGAGGATCAAAAGGAAAAAAAATCTGTGGCAATATAAGGCAATTCAAACTCCACAACTGGATCAGACATTTAACGTTACTTCTGGATGCAGAATAATTTGAGCACATTTAACTGGGAAAAAAAGGTGAACATGTCAATGTGACTAAACCGTAAGGATCGCATGCAAATGTTTAGATAGTTCCTATGATAAGGCTTTTCCGTTAAGATGTTATCGTATTGAATCGTTCTACCAGTTTATTCGAGTAATACTGAAGAGGAGTGATGGATGATACTCAAAACAGCCATAAGTAATTAAATTTCTTTTACCCAGTTGTGTAGTTTGAATTGCCTTTAGATATTGTTCACCTGGATGTCTAACCTTCACAAACAAATCTGTGACAGTATTTGTTTCCACTGAATTGATTTCAAAATTGCTATTTCACAGTCACAAATTCTTTGTATGTTCGTCCGCATTTCTGTAGGCTCTGCCGCCACAAGCCCAAAGCTGCCTAGGCAGACCCATGTAATAACTTGTCTCATCGTCAATAAAGTCAAAGTCAAGTCAAATATTAATGATGTTTTACCATAGACCCATGCAGCCCTGACCCCTGCAACAACGGTACCTGCCTGTCCTCAATAAGGGACTATAAGTGCACCTGTACACCTGGTTTCACGGGAACAAACTGTGAGACTGACATTGACGAGTGCACTTCGAACCCCTGTCAGCACAGCTCCACCTGCCAGGATGGTATTGACATGTTCACCTGTCACTGTGCACCTGGATACACAGGTGAGCAAGTGGAATGCAACTCTTCAATGGATTCTTAAGGCAATATCAGTTTGCAGAAACTGACGATTTTTATCAACACTGATATTAGATCATGTACCCCTTGCCATTACAAAATACCTGTTGCTGATCATTATAAGTACATGTATGTTTAATTTGTTAGGGGTAATTTGTGGTGGTTTTGATGTGCATACTGTTTAAGTACTTTTACAACGGTCTATTTTGTTTTACAACAGCTTTGTCTTTCTGTCTCGTCTAGGCACAAACTGTGAAACTGATATCAATGACTGCTCTCCAAGTCCTTGTGAGAATGGAGCATCATGTATAGATGCGGTAAGTAGTCTATGCTCCTTCACAACATAACACATCACATTAATAAGAAACATGTACTTGTTATAACTTATAAACTTGTTGTGAAGTGTAGCAAATAAATCAGAAATTAAAATTACAATATGTTAACTTTGTAAGATCAATGGTTGATCAAATTCACAGATGGTTTCTTCAATGAATTAAAGCCATTTCAATGAGTACAATTTTCATATTTTCTTGTGTTGCACAGGTGAATGCCTACAGTTGCTACTGCATGGTTGGTTACAGTGGCACCAATTGTTCTGTGAACATCGACGACTGTGCCAGCTCTCCATGTCAATATGGCACCTGTCAGGACCTAGTGGCTGACTACAGCTGCACCTGTTCAGCTGGCTATGCAGGTGTGTAATATTAACTATATACTGTTACATATTTTATTCTATGCTTTTGTATGATTATAGTTATGCAGCAATGATTACCCATTGTAATTCTTTTTGCATGGAACCATCACTATATCTAACGCTAGCTTACCCTTATTTGCGGGGTAACCTATATCCGTTGTACCTAAAAACTGGATATTTAGGGATATCACGTTGATGGACAGTGGTTTCAAATTGCATTTTTTTTCATTATAATGCAGTTTGAGACCTCCGTCCGTCAACTTGATATCTCGAAATACCCTTTGTGTAAAAATTAAGGTTAATATAAATATAATATAATAAAGGTTACCCTGCGAATAAAGGAGAACTAGCGTTATATGACAAAGTCAAACTGACAAGATGAAGCAACTACAGCTATATGACATGACTTTGCTGTAACACACTTTTGTTGACTATTAAAGTAATATTTTTATTGTTCTTACCACCATTCAGGAAAGGACTGTGAGATTGATATAGATGAGTGCCAGTCCCAGCCATGCCAGAATGGTGGGAACTGTACAGACCTGGTCAATGCCTACAGCTGTTCCTGCGCTGCTGGCTTTGAAGGTGAGGTGACAATATTGGAGGAAATTGACACTTAAAGTGGACTATCTCATGGAAACTTTTGCAGGATTCTTCCTTACGTTTGTTCAAACTTTCTTAGAGCCTAGTGGCACATAGGGCAGCATCTTTACTGTTGATTAGGTAGAAGTAGAAGGTAGAAGGGTAGACTACAGGGAGGAGTTGCTAGCCTTTCCACTTAAACATGCTCGAGGCACCTCTTCGATTACAGCCCCCACCCCATTTAAAGTCCCTTCTGAAGGACGTTGCAACTGAGCTGCCCTATCTAGGATTGAACTGGAGTCTCACAGTCCCAGTTACCAACTACAATTAGACCTAAGAGCTCAACTGTGAGGCTGCAACATGCATGATTCTTTAGCTTTGTAATCTTCAGAAAGACATACACTCACCTTCCAAGACTAAACCTGTTAATTTCCAAAGGAGACCACTGTGAAGTGGACATTGATGAGTGTGCGAGTGACCCATGTGACAATGGAGGCACCTGTGATGATGAAGAAAATGGATACAGTTGTCTGTGTGCTGTGGGCTTCATTGGAACAAACTGTGAACAAAGTAAGTACTGCCAACCCTCATATGTGTTGAGCACTTTAATTAATACTGTAAATTAAATACTGTAAATGCATTTAAATACTGTAAATGCATTTAAGTTTGCGGAGATTTAATTTTGCGATAACGGGAAAATGGATTTTTCACAGTGGTTTTAATTTCGCGGTAGCACCATGCACTGTAGCCTCTTACTGTTATGGAAAATTGTTCGCGGCGGTTTTAAATTCACGGTGAAGCGGCTGTCGCGAAAACCGCGAACATTAAACCACCACGAAAGTTTCTGCATTTACAGTAGTTGGATGGAAGAGGGTGAACCAGTATAACCTTGGTAGAGTTCACAGCTAAGCAAGGGAATTAAGAACATATGCATGAACTGTCCATCATCTTTACTTGCAGACCCATCTCCAGACTATGACTTTGACATGGATGGATCCAGCACAAGCTATGCCATAGCAGGGAATATTCCAGACTTGTCAGCATTCACCCTGTCTTTCTGGATGAAGACTTCTGACGAGATCAAGTTTGGAACTCCTGTTTCATGTGTCAGGGATACATGGGAGGATCCAAGTGACAATCTGCTTACACTAACTGACTACGGCAGTTTTGATGTGAGTAAATGTTGAATGTGCAGTTACTGTAGTACAACGTTAGTTCACCTTTATTTGCTGTGTTACATCCATTCCTTTTCAAACTGGGTATTGAGGGGGAATGCTAATCCAACATCAGTAATACCCTATCAGTAATGCATTATCAGGAATCGCAAACTTGAGAGACTCAAGTGTTCTGAGAACACTGTCAAGAAAGCCACAATAACAATGCATTTGAAGTTGACGAGGTCAAAAACAATAATATCGACATGTAATAGAAAGACAGAAAGATAGATATGACAGTTTTTTTTTTTTTTTGCCAGATCAACTTTTTGACTCATGTTGTTCCCAATCCTAAAATGTAGCTCTTATTAAAAGCACTGGACTATAGCTAACCATTTTTCTCTGTTTTACACAGTTGTATGTGAATGGAGAGGTTGCGTACACAACAGTGGCAGCAAATAATGGAGAGTGGACCCATGTGTGTGTGACCTGGCAGAGTAGTGATGGTTCCTGGCAGGTGTTTCTCAATGGCAACCTGGCAAATTCTGGAACAGGTCTAGCAATAGGTCAAGTCATCCAAGGAGGAGGCACTTTTGTTCTTGGTATGAAACTGTCACTGATCGAATCATTTTACCATTTATAACAAAAGTTTGAAAAGTGTAATGTCATGTTTTGTATTAATTTCAATTTAGCTAGTGTGCGTGTACTTTGAGCATAATTTTCTAATGAAAAGTTAGTTATTCAGCTATACCTTTAATCACTTTTATCGAAAGTGACATTACTCCTTATCTTCTACTCCAAACTTTCAGGACAGGAGAGCAACCCTTCTGGAAACACTACACCAGATACACGGAAGGCTTTTGACGGTCAGCTAAGTCGCCTGAACCTGTACAGCACAGTCTTGTCTGCAGCTGACATCAACGCGCAGGCACAGGGATGTTCCAACGACTTGGGCACCCTGAGGGGCTGGACGGACTTCTTGGGCCAAGTAGGCACTACTGCTGTACAGGACTCCCCATCATACTGTCAAGGTCAGAGAAAATTACTACCAGTTGGCTAACTAGGACCTTGGCTAACATCAATGTTAGATTTTGTCACAAATCACTTCTTACATAAAGCATATCAATAATATTAAGTGCTTAAAAGTTATTAAAAATCTAGCATCCTTCGCATACTTCTAGCAGTATTGGCCAGAAATTCCCTATCCCATCATTAAAGAATCTACCAATGCTAAAAATGACAAATTAGTGCTCGCAAAAAAATTAAAGGTCACGACTTTTCAAGGAGGCTATTAAAAATTGTCATCTTAACTGACTTTAGGTATTAGTAAAATTACTTGACAATAACTTTGCCAACAAAACCTAAAATAACCTGGCAAGTAGACCTTGATATAATTATGTGCATAATTGCTTGACTCTTTACTGCATGTTATTTAAGACTTAAGTCATCATATCAACATTTAAAGTGACCTTATGCTATTCTGTTATGGTTTCCTACAGATGTTGATGAGTGTAAAGAAGAAGACATCTGCAGCAGCTATGAGCTCTGTCTGAACACTGTCGGTGCCTACAACTGCACATGTGCCCCTGGTTATACAGGGCAAACCTGTTCTCACCTGATCAACTTCTGTGACTCTTTACCCTGTCAAAACGGTGGACAATGCCATCCATTGGTCAATGACTACAGATGCAGTTGCACTGATGGTTGGGGAGGAAAAGACTGCTCACAGCCGGCAAGCTTCTGCGAGTTAAACCCATGTAAAAATGATGGGAAGTGCGTATCATCCGCAGCTGGCTACATTTGTGAGTGTGCTAGCAATCAGTTTGATCCAGACAGGCACTGTGAAAGCAAAGACTTGTGTGCCAGCATCCAGTGTGAAAATGGTGGTACATGTAACAGCTCAGATGGAAGCTGCACCTGTGCATCAGGGTTTGAGGGAGTTTACTGTGGATTGACGAATTATGATCCATGTCGGGAAAATCCATGCTTGAACGATGGGACCTGTGAAGTTAACGAGGATGGCTACACATGTCATTGTGCCAGTGGTGATGAAAAGTACTGTGAAGAGCCTGATGCCTGCTCAAATAATCCATGCCAAAACGATGGCGTTTGTGCTAGAAATGGGACAACATTTATTTGTGGCTGCAAGGAGGGAACAGAAGGCAATCTCTGTGAAAGGATAATTGATTACTGTGCACCCAACCCCTGCCAGAACGATGCAACATGTGTCAGCAGAGATTTTGAGGGACCTGACTGTACCTGCCGAGATGGCTTTACAGGACCATATTGCGAGAACAGCATTGATGTGTGTACATACAACCAGAGACAAAACCTGTGTCAAAATGGAGGCACTGCTGAGGAGAATGGCACCACATGTGTATGTCAATGTCCTGAGGATACTTCTGTGTGCGAGGATATGGGTCTGTATGGTGGGTTCACTGCAACTTGTGGCTGCTCCAAATGCTATGATGATGGTGATGATGATGATGATGGTGGTGAAGACTTGTACTGCTCCCCAGATTCAGGACGTTGTGTTGTGAATGAAGAAGGTCAATCAGAATGCCAGTGTGACCGTGGGTACAATGGAAAACACTGTTTAAGACAAGATGGTAAGTTGTTCTGTGTTATACATGTATGTTTATATGACTTATGTGTCATGGGTGTCAGGAGATGAAAAAGTACAGCATATAGCATTAGTTATCGTTTTGTCCCTCAGAAGAGGAATGTATGGTGCTACTGGGGTAACAATTATCAGATGATTATGATCAAATTACAGAGCAACAGGGTACTATTCTGATGGAAGAAATCTTAGTAGAACATATACAAGGGAATATAGTTGAGCATTTTTGAAACCATATTTGATATGTCTGATTCTGTTGTTCTATTAACGTTATGCAAAATGTGAAATGAAATTTTGTGATGAAAATAGTTTATCAATCAAGTAGGCCACAAGATTGCAAGAAAGTAGGTCAAGGTGAAAATTATACGGAGTAAACAAACCTAGTAAAGGTTTTTCTAAGATAGAACAGTTAATTGTTTTAATCATTAACTCCTTCCAGATCAAGTGGAATTCTGCATAACTTCCATCACAATTGACGAGCGCTACAGAGACATGGAAAGTCTACCAGATGCAACCAAGGAAAACATGGGCTCATTTCTAGCAAACAAGGTATTAGTCATGTTCTTGCCCTAAAATTTAAGTGAAAGTTGTAATCAATGCATCTTCAGTCATTGCTGAATAGAATTGCCCAAGTTTACTATACACTAGTCATGTCACAAATATCAAATCTTTATTACAGTCACGGGACACATATACATACAATTACTATGAGCCCTGGAGGATC
The DNA here is from genome assembly GCF_000003815.2 of Branchiostoma floridae. NCBI lineage: Eukaryota > Metazoa > Chordata > Leptocardii > Amphioxiformes > Branchiostomatidae > Branchiostoma > Branchiostoma floridae. The sequence continues at coordinate 10,184,149 of NC_049984.1, forward strand.
AACGCATCTTACAAGACAATTAGGTACAGTGATTGTTTTTGTTTTTTCTCTAGCTAGACAATTGTGACTTTGCTAATTGATATGATGAGAAAGATCTTAGAGTCTGCTATTGTTTTGTGTTCAGTTATGTTCACTTGTGGCTATAAAGGCTCTTAAGATTTCTTTGCCCTAACAGAACATTGTTTGAAATCACCAAAGATCATGTCAACATCCGGCAAATTTTAGCTCATAGTGTTACATCTATATATTCTGAACCTTCATCAAAAACAAAACTTATTAACCATTTCACGTATATCAGGGAAACTTTTCTGCAATCTGATAATCCAATTTGAATCTTATACAGAGAGGGAGCAGAGGGTAAAGCAGTAGTCGAGCTGGCAATGACCTTCATGGTTCCACCGAAACATACAGGAGAATACAACGTGCCAAATTTGACAAGAGTTCTCACGAGCAGAGAGGAGCTTGGTGGCTTTAATGTTGTGTCTGTAGAAATGGACCATGAGTGTGCAGATCCAGATTCACATACAGGTTTGGGGCTGATTTTTCAAAATCTCTTTCCTGTCCACTTTCCTTAACAATAATAATCACAAATAAATGGCTATATATGCATGTATCTTAGCTGATGGATGATCTATTCATCATGGCTGTTTCAGTAGTTAATGTTACTATTATTACATTAATGATGAACATTATACTATTCTGATATTATACTACAATCAGGGTAATCAATGTATGCATGACTTTAAACTCAGTAAGCAGTGTCAAATGTCATTGCATTATAATGTCAGAATTTAAATGTTACATATCCATTAAACTATCAGTCTTTTTAAAGATAACTTGAACTAGAAATTGCAGAAAAATTAAACATCTAAAATAAGCCATTTGCTGAAATGGAAAACTAGATGTGTCCTTTAAGGCTAATGACAGATGTTTACAGTTGCTATAGCTGCCCCTATACTATTCGCTACCATGAGATTAGAAATGTGTATTGTTGTTATTTTACAGATAAACTACATATTGTCTACATTGCTGTGGGCTGTTTGGGTGGACTTGCTGTCTTGTCCATTGTCGGTATGTTCAATTCTTCATTGTTCAATGTTTGAAGTTCTTACACCAAAGCATGGAAACAATTTCATCTTCATTCTGTCTAAGTGTCTATGAAACCAATGACACCAAAGTACAATGTTTTTGTATTTGATAGTTAATCTGATTATATATCATTATGATAGACTTATTCATTGGATGTAGACATTTGCACTTAAATAAACCCTTCTGATGTTATTGAACATCAAACTCTCAAGGATCATACTTCCAACTCTTGATTCCTGCCAACAGGTAATTGAATTAAATGTTGTCTATTACTTTGATGATGTCACATTGACCACAGCAGCCGATTTGGAGCACATGTCTGTTGCGAAAAATACTTTCGGGAAGCAAACAGAGCAAAATATTGTATGTTATTGTGATAAAGTAGCACTGCTTGCTTCTCGCTGCCGCTGCCATGTTAAATGTGACAAAGCTGCCGTTTCATCGAAGTAATAATCTATATTCAATTCAATTCCCTGATGGCAGGAATCAAGAGCTGTATGTATGATCTAATTATTTTGTTGTTCAATTACATAATGGTGTGTGGTACAAATGTTCATGTTCATTGAATGATACTATTATCAATAAACATAATAAGAAAATGTTGGTATTTTGGTGTCACAAACACTTTAAGGGTACCTTCCTGCTAAGTTTTCCTACAAGCTGTTTATTGTCCTAGGATGGAATTAAGCCATCTCGCATCAATATTGTGCTGCCCTACATTCTATGCCTTGATTCATCCCATTTTGTTATTTTCTACCAGCGGCACTTGCATGGTATCTGAAGAAGAAGAAGACAGGCCTTTACTCAAGACCCTCTAGCAGGATAGGACCTTCTCCTCCTCCTTCAGAACACACCTATGAAGATATTGCTCCCTACAAAAACCAAAAATACATTGACAGGCAAAAAACAGTAGATTGGTTGGCAAGGATGGACCCTTATGCTCGACCTCAATACGAAAACGAAGACCAGCAATCTGAAAGGCCATCAACTAGCATGTCTGATAGACCACGCTTTGAAAACGAAAGTGAGGGTGGTTCCTCGGTGGACCTAAGGAGGGGCATTTCCCCCATGAGCGATGTCGTGCAACCTGGAGGTCGTTCCATGGACCCTACTCGTCCTCTGTATCCCAACTTGCGTGACTCTGTGACCCCAAGTGATATTAAAATGAAGAGATTAGACCCTCAGTACTGGTAGTATAGATCTGCCTATCCTACTGATACTATGCCTATGTTAGTGTCACCTTTCAAAAAGGATTGCTGTGCACAATTTGGAAGAACTGCTTATTTGATGGAAATGCAGGATTTGTACATCGATGGTGCTGCCCTTACCACTGGTCATAAGGAATCAATGTGAATATTGAAACTGATTCACAGAAACTGCGTAGCTAACAAATCAACATATGGAGGTGACAGAAGAGGGGGGGGCATTGATACAGAAATATAAAACACAAAAACAGAAATTCTACATGAGCTGTAACAAAAAAATGAAGACTGTTCATCTGATCCAAAAAAGTCACTCTGATATCCTCTTTCATCGTCTTTATCAGGTTTGTTCCTTTGAGTCAAACTGAAGAAATACTTACAGCTGAGGTTTGAGATTTGACAAGGGTCTAGACTGGCAAATCATAGCACAATCTAATAACCTATTTTTGCTGCTGTAAATAGCTTGTGTTAAAACCTAAGTATAGGATATATTTGCTGCTACTGAGAATTTGCTTTGAAATCATGATTAATTGAATGGAATACTAATTCTATTATTTGTATTTACCAGAGTAAGCCATGACTTTTTATGACTGTAAATTGTGTTTTCTACCAATGACATGATACCTGTTATACTTGTTATACATTTTTGGAGTTCAAAGATTTGAACAAAACATATCTGTAAGAACCTTTTTGTGTTGCCAATTGGTGTAATTTTTTAATTACATGGTACTTACTTAATAGATATACCAGGAGTATATATGATGATGTTTGTGTTAATCATATGCATGGCATCAAATGCACACACACAAAAAACACACACACAGAGATGTAGTCAAACTTATAACTTTGTTGGTTGTTTAAAAAAGCTGAGTTCAGTGTTGCTTTCTAGATCTAGTTTATATGATGGTCAGTCATATGGCCATTTAAACAAGAAGTCATACCATGTATTTGTCATTTTGTGCTGGAATATTGCTTGGATTGTGGCATATTCTGATCATAACCCATCATAATATAGAAATCAACATGGTCTCTGTAATATGTAAAGAAAAACTCGGATATAAATTTTTCTTTACATATTACAGAGACCATGTTGATTTCTATATTATGATGGGTTATGATCAGAATGGGTTTACTCACATCATATGATATCATAAGGTATTAACGTTTTAGCATGAGTTCCCATCAAGAAGGTTTCAATGACACTTTGTATTGCATAAAGATACTCTGATAAAAATCTGTCATTTGTGCTGAATATGTTATAATGAATAAATTCTATAATTAATGAATATATAATTAACAATCATATCAATAATATGATTCATTAATTCTAGCATTGAATTGTTGACAACATTTGCTGTGTTAAAGGCAATGTTATGTGGATGAAGTCACATATTGAAGCAATATTTGCTGTGATTACAATACTGCTTTTACCAAGTAAACTGTGACACAATTTTTTCTCACTTTTTTTTTCAAATGATCCTCACAGGAAATATTTTAATGTATTTTAAATATGACATCACCATGTCACACATGCTTTCACTTGTTCCAGAAAATCTTAATGAGATTTGATTTATTCTGAATCAAAGTTGATTACTGTTACAGTAAATGCCAACCACAAAAATATGGACTTAAACAAATTCCCAAATGCCCAACTCCAATCTGTGCCAAGGCAAAGAATGTGTTTGTAAAACATGCCCCTGCGAAGAAGCTGCTAGGGAGCCCAACGTACCCTACTCTACTTGATCTTCCTGACATATTAAAAAAGCTAACAATCAAAACCCTAGCATATCCACGACAAATGATACAAAAATAAGTTCTAGTTCTACTGCAGTGCCAAGGTCAGTCCCTAGAGGTCCAAAGACCTTGACCGTCGTCACAATATCATCACAATCCTTCCGTAGCTTCTGCAGTTATGCTGACCAAAATATCCAGAAACACACACACACACACATAACGTTACGTACACACACACGCACAAGTACGGTATACACTGTAAACCATAGCGCCGAAGCAGACTAAATTTACCAACACACACACATCATGGATCCTTTCGAAAACACCATCATCGTAATCGACAACCTCTTCGTCCCAAGAAGACACTAATTCATGCCGTCATGATCACTTTCAATGTGCTATCTAAGACACAATGATCAACAAATACCTCCAAACCAAACGGGGCATCTCAACATCTCAAGATTGGGTCTGACACATGTACAATTTCGGTAGCAATTTCCCGCGCTTAGGGTCAAGGGTCATGTACGAAGATTTCCCGCGCTTGGTGTCAAGGGTCAAATTCCGAGGGATGCAGATCAGAGAGAAGACGAGTTGTGTGGTAAGTTCAAGGAAACATCAAGTTCATCAGTACGAAATATTTAATCTCACTTTGAGTGTTCATTTGTGTTAATCTGAGGGATGAGGATTAGTGAGTCATTGATCATTCTGAATACTTAGAGTTAGACTCAGACACCTTGGAGATCTTATGATACAGGTATTGCAGGCTACATCGAATGACTAGGCTTGAACTAATAATGATAAGACTAGGCAAAATGATCACTGCAAAGGGATTGAGTACGCACCGTGAACGAATGAAGACCAAGACACAACTGGCAGACGCCTTCCAAGCATCAAGCAGTAACGTTACCAGGTACCAACTTCCCGGACACACCAGCCCCCCACCCCAGGCCACCCACGGAAAGATGACCTCATGACAGAAAAACACAGCCTGGAGTCCAGCCCTGCCAGCAGGATGGCGACTTCGGGAGCCAAAGCTAACAAGGCTGGACTTCAGGCTACGAGAAACAGATTTTTTTTATGCTCTTTGTATCTTTAACACAAGACTAAAATTAAATACTTGATGAAACGATACTGACAACATTGAGATATCAATCACCTTTATTGTTATCTTCAATCTCCACATAAAGCTGCAGTAAAAAAATCTCATAAGCAATTACATCATGATATTCAATTTTAGCTAGGTCTGCACTCTGCACACTGTATAATGTGCACAGCAAACTGAATCATTCATCAGCACAGCTAACCGCTCTAGTGGAAGATAAACGCCTATGTTTTCTTAGCTGTTCCAGACGCCTTATATACTCTTGTGGATCGTGGATTCCTGTTTGAGAATTATTGCTCTCACTACCCCAGCAGGTTTGATGCGGCTCTGTATCGGGCAGGTCCTGATCTTGGTTCATCTTAACTTTTCCGCACATCGATGACGTCATTGATAGAGCACGTAGACGACTGTGACTGACAGCTGCGGCAACAGATGACCGTGTCACCCTTCTTTCGTTATCACTTCTACCACTCTGAGAGTGCCTGTCACCCATAAACACATCGTCGTGCCCTTCAAAACCATTGTTCTTGTGACACCCACGCTCTATATCCTGAGCAGATGTTTTGAAACGCACGATATTTTGTGATCCCATCATTGTTTCTTGCAATCTCAATATTGTACCGTCTTTTTCTCTGTGTACATCTACCACATGGTAGCTAGCATGGAACGGATTTGGACTTGGTTGGGTGAAAGTATGTCGTCTGGTCGGTGACATGGCTCCACGCTCCGCAGTAAGAAGATCGAGCAGTTTTCTTTTCCTTGTATTCACCTGTCCGACGTCGGGAAGGATGTCCCCAGGAGTTGTTTCTATGGTGTGTCTACTCTCTTTATCCTCTTGTGCAGTTGTGTTTGGATCTACGACTGAAGTCGATGTTTTACTTGCTTTCCTTTGTTCCTTGCGACTTTTTGGTGCTTGGGAAATCAATGCCGTTCTCGTAACGTTAGGAGGTGCATCTTCTGTGTTTTTTGTTGCACGCTCACTCTCGACTTCTGGCACTAACACCCGGTCTCTGCTCGGGATAGATATTTCATAATCGTCCTGTGTTTGCGTACTGTTGTCCTTTTGCGATCGCTTCTTTGTTTTCTTCTTCCTTTTATTTTTCTTTTGTTTCCCAATGTTAACAGTGGTCGAATTTTCTTTTAGTTTGTCGAATTCGTAGTTGTTTACGTCTTCTGGAACAGCATTGATGTCAGTCTCCTTGTGCTGAGCGAGGTCGATGCCTCGCCTATCGTCTATCGGCACCGGTGATTGTTCCTTTGGTTGTAGTACACTGCTGTGCGTGACATCTGCAAGTTGTTCTTTTGACATGGAAGACAGCATTTTGTCTGGATTTTCGCCCGCAGGAACACACATGTACATCGACATTTGCTCGTCCATCTGAGATGTTCTGGTGTCAGCGTTGCCTTCATATTGTTCTTTTGTCGAGGAGGCACTTGCGTCTAAGATCGGTTGGTGGTACAGTACGTCGACAGTTTCGTCTCCTGTACAATCGGTCTTCTTCGCAAATGGCTGATCACGTTTTGGTGTTCTGCTATTTTTGCCCCCATGAAGTTGATCTACTGGAAGCCCGTCGGTTATTGGCTGGTAGTTGTGCACACTGACAGGTTGCTGCTTTGTTATTGGAACAGAGTGCCTCTGTACAAGAGGCGGTAGACTTTCTACAGATGTCTGTGGGAGCACATTTGGCCGCGCTGCTAGGTCAAGCGGGGCGATTTTATTGAAGACGGTCCAGATATCTACTTTTACTGGTAAATTTGCATTGTCTAAGGTCTTTCTTGTAGCTCTCTCCTCAGCTGAGTGGATATTTCCACTGATAGAGGCTTCTTGACGAACTTTAGAAGCAGTTGTGGTATTGCCACATGACACCGTCGCTTCTTGATAGTCGTCCTGATCACCAAAAGGCGTCGCGCTTCTTTTGGTTGTCTGTGATGAAACGGTGGGTTTGTTCTGGTCATTTTTCTGTTTCTGGGTTTGTTGAGCACTGGGAGGATGTTTTGACTCAAAGTCTAGTCTATTCACGTCTCTGTGGTAGCAGTAGTTGACAAGCCTGCTGATACCGATGCTGGCTCCAAATAGAATGAGAAGTAAGACCACAGCGCCGACTGCCTCGGGCAGCTCAAAGCCCGCGGCTGCTCCTGAGCGTACGGCCTGGGTTTGTGCTGTCACGTTTTGTGTGACGTTTGGCGTACCCGTATAACCATCAGTTGTGGTGACATTCTGGAATGAGGTCCCCGTGTTGTCTCGAGCTATGGATTCAAACAACAAGTACATGTGACCATATGTCGTAAAAAGTCATTGTGTTTGAGGTTATATAGGGCGGCAAGCAGTCAAAGCATAAGATCCACTAAGTATTAGTATCGTCAAAAGCACAAGAATGCCAGCTGTTTTCTATCGTTATGGACATATATTCAGGACATATATTACTGACTTAATTTAATTTTAAACAACTCCAGCAAGCAGGTGGTGTTTGGATAAAAAATGTAGCCATTTAAAAGTATTAAATCTGATCAGGAACATGCTTATGATTGCCATATCGTGTTACATCTAATTTGCCTGCGTAGCCATCTTTAGGCGTTGTCATGCGTATCACCTTTTGTTCTGTTTGGTATTGTTTCCAAGAACATGATTGCTCAACCAGGTGTTTATCGTTTAGGCCATTTCAACTGCATAAAATGTACACCTCATGTAAGATTATTCACCGACTCAGTAACATAAGCACGATGTGTGCCATTTTATATGTGCCATAGTATATGAAATATTAAACGATGTGCCTTCTTTAATCGACACAGAATATGGATATACACTGTACGAACCGTTCACAATTCGTAAGTTTGAATTCTTACCGTATGTCGTGATTCTACTCGCAAGATGCCCGTCTGGAGCTGGGATGAGCCCTTTTGTCAACAAACCCTACTTCCGATAATGTGTTTGCGGATGTGGTTAAATAGCAAGATATATGTGGGCATGCTTTCTGCGTGTTGTAGATACACAATTTTCCTGTAACTATGGGGTACTGAAAGATATATCTACATGTGCATACGAGTTATGTCGTGAGTACACGGTAACTTCCGATGGCGTATTCCTAACAGTTGGGAAACAATTCTATCACTCCGCCATTTGCATTATGGTAAGAAGGAAAACAAGTTCCCACCTGTCTGACCTGTGACTGAACACGCGGGTATGAGAAGGAACAGCAACGGTACCAATCCCAGAACATCGCTAGAGTTTGGCATCGACTCCAACACTTTCTTTAGAACGTGTTAATCGAAGTAAAACAACGCCTGTGTGCGTGCTACTGTGGGACAGACAGCTACACCATTCCGGATCTACATCTGATGCTACCCTACGTGGCGTGCTTCTTGTCGGTTTACTATTGTTTGTCCAGGTCTCCATGGATTAGGATATGTGTCGCCTCGGGCTCACCAAGAGGCTGGACTAGGGTATTCTGTCAGAAAGGGTTAAGTAAATAGACCATTCCAAGCAAGAGCTTTTATATAAGACTGTCCTTTTCAGTGTGTTTGTGACACCACCGTTTACATAAGTGATATACTGATATCAGAAGAGTCAAAATAATCGTTTAAAGAAAAAATACCTCAAACCATTTAATTTATTTAAGTAAGTGTTACAGGTAACGTAACTGTGCACTTGGAAGGGAAAAACAGGAGCTTATTATAAATATTTTATGATGCCGTAGACATAGATGACAGATATGTCGTCAGTAATCTGCTACGACTTATGAAGAACGTGTAACGTCGACATGTCTTTGATTATAACACTGTTCGCATATGATATAGACTATCCCGCGAAGGGGGGGGGGGTGAATTATTCTGCATCAATTTAACAATACCCATATCTCACGGTCTGCCTATTATTCAGTATTACCTTGCTAAATCAGTTACAGCCACAAGAAAATATCGTACAGAGCAACGATTTGTTGCCCGCTTTGCTTTCTACAAATGCCACCTAAATCCCCAAGTGAATATCTAAGTGCCACCTCTCTACTGTAAAATGAACTGTGGCCACCTGCTAGACCGGTGTGACAGCGACCGGGGGGCGAGATCACTAGCGTTTTCGCCCCCCTTTAGCGTTTTCGCCCCCCCCCCCAAGAGCAGCTGGTTACTACATATTACAGGTGCGCTATCTGGGACTATACTGCACCTGGGGAGTAACGTATATGGTGTGTTACCTGGGACCTATATGGCACCTTAGTACCGTACCGTAAGATGTCATACCTCGAAAGTCGGTACTATATATTGTTCGGTGCAAACATAACATTGAAATGACCAAGACATTTTTGCAGCTGAGATGGCATAAAAACAGTGCTACTGCGAACGTATAAATCAACACCGTCTATGGTACGGAATACGTCAGCTATATGTTTTCAATTTTTGTCACAGTGTTTTCTTTCTTGTGCTGGAAACATTTCCAAAGCACTAACTGAAACACACGTGAATAATAGTTTCTCATTATAAACACTATCTACGCGCAAGTTGATATAGCTGTTGCTAAATGCTACACAAACACGGGTAAATGCATCAGTTCCTAAATACTAGAAAAAACAGTCATTTTGGAGGTGAAGATATCCCTTGGCCAGGTGCATTACCAAAATGTGCGTTATTCTAATTAATACCTAATATTTGCATAATCAATAAAGACATTACATAGTTCTTTTGTGGTCACTTCATGGTAGAGACTTCATATTGGAGATATATAGGTTGCTTGAGGACAGGTGAATACAATGAAATACATCTTACGTCAAGACTCAGGTATATGCAATAATGGGAATACAAGGGACCCAACCCTCCTTGTCTGAAACAAGTTCAACTATCTTATTACCATGTAATTACGTTAATATTGATACTATGAATGGAGTTATGTATCAAACTCGTGTACTTATATCATTCTGAAACTGCATTTTGTGATTTATACCAATCAACTTCTAAAATGTCATGTAAACCCGTTTTTTTTGGGGGGGGGGCGAAATCGCTAAAGGGGGGCGAGGTAGGGGGGCGAGATCACTAGCCGGGGAGGGCGAGATCGCTAGTGATTTCGCCCCGGGGGGGCGAGATCGCTAGTGATTTCGCCCCCGGGGGGCGAGATCACGGGGGGGCGAGATCGCTGTCACACCGGTTTGACAGATCTTCTTGAATAGGACGACTCTTCTGGACTTACCTGGCTTAATGACCCCCATTGCACTAAAGATGGCGATCGCGTGGCGATCTCGCTGCGACCTGAACTCTATTTGTCTAACCATTGATTTCATGATTGAAATACCCTGCAAAATGTGAAGACGTGATTAAAAAAAACACAAAGCGTGAAAATCGTTTTTATCTATAAAATTCGATGAGCGATCTGTCAAATTTTAGGTCGCAGTGAGGTCACCGCCCTTGGGACCACCAGTTGTAGGTACTGGACATTTCCACAAAGGGGCCCGGCCGGACAGTTTGGGGGAACGGAAAGTGCGATATAAAAGACAAACACAAATCCGACCAAAATTAATTTAACAGTATGCCTTGTGCATATTCATTGGACTTCCGTTTCCATAAACAGACCGGCCGGGCCCCAGGTAGGAAATGTGACGTAGGCCTAAGGCGCATAGTGAGAAAAGTTGCACCGCCTGCGACGTCACTGATTCTTAATGGTTTTATATTTAGCTCATGTGCCATGGGGAGCGTATCGAATGTCGAATATGCACATATGCTTCATCATACGCGAGGCATTGTCAGCACCATTTGACTTCTTTCTTGGATTCCTGCGAAATGGCCGGCGTAAATATAGATGAAGTCACTCTTTTCATCAGTACTTGTCAGTTCCCTGGGACAAAGACCGGATGATAAATTGTTCCTTCTCAACACAATGGCTGTTCATATGTCTGCTGTCAGTTACGAGGAGAAGATATTAAAATACGAAAATGTTACATAAGTTATTGTCACTGTTAGAATTACGTTTATCCAAATTTGATGCTATTTACTACATTGTAGGCAAGCGCTGTCCGACAAATACTGACAATTGTAGCGGTGATTATCCTTTGTGAGATCGACCGTCTACCTACCCGTGTCTACAAACATAAATCACGTATTTTATTTCTTTTTCATGTCATGGTAAATCGCTTAGGCCATAAGCAGTGATAAATTCCGAAGATTCTCTGCCTGTCTTACCGTCCTGATTCGACACGTCGATGTGCAAGCTTATCTTTCTGCTGCACACCAATCGGCACAGATTGCTTTCTTGTCGGTGTCACATACAATGTTATGCATGAGGGTACGGTATAACACGAGATTGGTAATGGCATTGTCGTTGGAAATCAGCTGGCGACTTTGCAGGGTTCCGACTGGTTCGACAGGTGGCGCTTCATCAAGTTTTAACAAGACATGAACTAGCAGAATGTGTGGTAATGGACAGATACTGGTCATTTAGTATACAGCCTCTTAACAATTGTTCCCTGTACAAAAGGGAAGCAACTTTTAATAACTTGACTTTCTGGCATTACTGGCACACAAGCATACCTTTTATGTGAAAGCCCATTATCTCAGCTATCCAAGAAACGTTCGCCAAGAATCGTACGGCGCAAACTTCCGGGATGGCCAAAACAACATTTGACCTCTCGACCACAAATGGAAACACATGTGCTAGGACAAAAAAAGTATCAACTTTATAGCCCCTGATAACCACAAAAGCTTTTCGGCCATAGTCAGAAAGTAGAAACCCTCCCCTGTCACATCTACCTCAAAACTGCCAGGATTTCTACCCATTTCACCAGGGAAAAATCTTGAAGTTTTAGACCCTGGACCACCATCAATTTGCATGGCGAATGGCCGGCGGATCCCCAAATGGATTGATGTGTTTGATAGATATTGCAGCTTATTCACATTCTTTTCGAATGAATTGCCCAAATCACTCTTCTTCTTCTTATGAAGCACATATATTTACATACCGACTTGACCTGTGGGGCCAAAATGAGAGACAAAGTCACTGAGTCAGCTGCAGAAAAAAAGTCGAAGAATATCTTCTTCCCGTCCTTTCACGTACATTTGTAGTTACAAATGAATATTATGTATATCTATATATATGTATATAGTGCCTTACTTCACAAAGCACACTTGAATTTACAGACGTAATACTAGTACGTACTCCATTAGAATTTTTCGCTGTGGTGGGTATCCGTAGAGTGTGCATAGTGATTTAACGTGTCTAGGTATGAAAACAAATTATACGGTCTAGTAGCACTCAGTAATTGCGCTTAGCTTCACAAGTTATGGGTTAGTGCCACTTTGACCTTTTCTGCAATAGGTAATCAACGTCCATCTCAATATACAAAGTCATTGGTGACTAGTGACGGCAATGTGTAACACATGGTGCATGCATCTTCGCACGTATTGAGATCAGCATTATTGCCGTTCTCCAAATTGAACGGCCTTCTTGATGAGAATTGGTCCACTGCGAATTGCTTTACGCACACAGTCTAAGTAAGAATAAATGAACAAAGAAATGACAGAAGTATGATATATAGATATAGCAAGAGTTGCGATCTTATTTGGTCATACGTCTGTTTCGGAAATGCTCTGTCGTTTTCGAGATGATGCACTTGAAGTCTCCGTTTCTGAATCACTAAGTTCCGCAACGTCGTCGATCACAGTGCAGGGTAACGTTCGGTGTTCTGGGTCGTGCTTCACGTTACCGTTGTTTCGTGAGAGACTCTTCTCTTCACCACGCTTCAGACCGTTACCTTGACCATGTACTAACGGTCTGACGTGAGCTACCTGAGGTTCATTTGAATTCGATGATGCAGTACTTGACGTCACCTGAAAACTAGAATCTGCAGTACTTGTTTCTTGGTAGCCACTGTCTCGTTTATCGATACTAGCGCGACTTCGTGGGCGTCCTGAACGTTCACTGACAGTTGTGTATGGTTCGAAATCCTGGCTGTCCTGTTCACTCGTGGTACAACATCCAGAATCTAGGACACACGATCTATAGCGTCCATGGTAACGTTCATTGGATTTGTGTTCTTGTGCCCGTTCTTTTTGCGAACCTTTGCAGTTGTCTAGACTTGTACTTGTTGGGGAAAGCTCACCAGTAACGCCTAACGATGATCTATCCATCTGCTGCCCGGGCACGATATCGTCTTTGCACCCGACAACCCCTCTGTGCCGTCCTTCTTGTTGGTGCACGGCTCTTTCCACACTGCAAAGCGAGCCTCTTGATGGTCGTGTAAAAGACTCGGGAAGAATTGGACCATCTTTATCACAAATTTCGCGACCCTTCATAAGATTAATGCCATCGGGAGACTCCTCTCTTCTCTTTATGGGCACGTTTTGTTTTAGTATACTATCAGACCCCCCACCATCCTGTAACCGTTGCCCGGATTGTCTATAATCTTGACTATACTTGTCTGTAGTCTTGGGTAATGAGGCCATGGAAAGATGTTGACTATGCAAAAAGGACTCACTGTTTCTGTGTTTTTCTAGATGAGTACGCGTCGGGATCCCCTCATTTCCAATCATTGTTACCCCTTGTTTTCCCGTGCTAAACCTACGACTATACATGCCTCCCGTTCTTTCCAAGCTAAACGTATCGTAAGTACTTGAGACGGACGTCCGCGAACTGCTATCATCAGACGACGCTTTGGTTCCTTGGACCTTAGTGCTGATTTCTTGCCCATGAGTGATAGCTGCTGGCTCTGATGTAATCACCCTTTGATCCGACTCAAGGGCCAAACTGCTCTGTTGATGATTATCGCAGGTCCGTCTACATTCCCCATCTGAAGAAATCACCAGTTCATTAGCCTCGGGCCTGACCGATGGCTCCTGTTTCGCTCTCAGCTCTGAAGCAGTTATTCCCATTTTAGGACCACCTGTACAATTCTCATTATCTTTTGCCTCGTTAACACGGAGTTTGTAAATAGGGTCGGTCTTATCATCAGCCCAAGGATACGTCATAGTGGGCGAGTCCGGAGTTAGGTCAGCAACCTTTCTACCTGGTCGGCAAACGATGTTCAGCACGCAAGTATCAGAATTGGAATCTGAAGCATCAGTTGGTCGAACATTGCGTTGTTCCACTTGAAGTCGTTCAGATAATGAGAAACGTTGCAGAGCATAGTTAGTAGGGGAGTTATCGTCGGTACTGACAATGCTGGAATAGTTGTCAATATCCTGATAAGATACGTTTGAGCCGCTCTTTTGCCTCGATAAGTCCGTGCTGCTTTTCCTTGTCGGCCAAGTTGAATACATTGATTCGGACGAAGGTGTAGTGAAGGCAATGTCACTGGCATCTGAGGGACTCAGGTCCTTTGAATGACGCTTGTCATTGGTAGAATCAGTTGCATAGGAATGTATTGGTAGTGTTAGGGTCTGCCTCTTAGCCAATGACTTCTTTGTCTCTACATCAGTTGTCTCTTTATGTGAAGTGCTATTGTCATCCGGTGATGTATGTACAAGTGCAGGGTGAATAAATATATTTTGCCTCGACTCTAAATCTGTGCTCTCGTCTGACTCATATTGATGTGGTGGCTTTTTGATTGGTGGAGATGTTTTGATCGTGTCTTCTTCATCATCAAAACTTGGCTTTGAAATAGCCATCTGGCGAACTAACGGGCTTCTTCTTGTACCGTCTGAGGATTGCCGACTGGGTGTCCGCAGCTCGGAACTGCTCCCGGATTGACCGAGGGACGCACCTTGGCTCCTATAGATCGAACCTCCGTTATGTTCCTCGTCAAGCGGAGGTGAATTTTCAGACAGGATGTCCTCACTTTTTGATATAGTTATCGCGCTTGGACGTTCCAAAACTTGGACGTGAACTGTAGAAGGTCTTCGGACAACTTGAAGGGAATCGTCGGAGTCCATACACGAGTAGTAATCTAAATCCGACGACATGGACGCGTCCTCTACCTGGATAGGGCGAAAAAACGGTGTGTCGCTGTACTGCCGCTTGTCTACCATAGACTTATCCCTTACGTCAGGATGTTCGAGTCCATTTCCCACAGCTTCCTGACCCTGTTTTTCATGCTGTGTTCTATCCTCAGAGGTCTCCAGTGTGTCGTCTGTCCCTCCCCCCAACACACTCAACTCTTCCTCACTGCTTTCGTGGTCCTTTTCGTCGCCATGGACGTCGTCCCCCATGTCGGTGACAGCGTCTCTCCACGCGTACTCTCGGAACGCGAAGGCTAACGGGTACAGCGGGGTCCACAGCTTGGTATATGTCTCGGACACATCCGGAGATTCTTCGCTGGCTAGCCTCCAACCAACAACGGCATTGCCCGATCCAGCTATGCCGTCTTGAATAGCAGCGCCTCCTTCGGAATGTTTCTCAAGCACAAGTGTTTCACCATGAATCTCAGCACGGCATTCTCTCGCAGCATTTGGTGGAAGGCTGGGATATATCCCAACCGGAACGCTAGGCCGTCTTCCTGGATGGGGCAAATCTACACTACTCCCGGTCTCGTTATCCACGTGGTATTTTAAGTCGGAAGGCACACTGATGGTAGACATAACTCCGTCCGACATGAGTCTCTCCTCTCTACATCGCTTGTCTATCATGGAGACTCTGGAGTAAACAAGAGAGTTTTATTTGATAAAGACATCTAATTGGCATAATCATGGAAAAAATGGTTCTATATAGATTATTCCTTTATGAAGGTTAGACATCCAGGTATACAATATTCAAATACATGATCTACAACTGCATTAAAAGTTAGATCTCCGAGATTTAGTTCCGGAATTTTCGAGCGACATCCATCAACCGGTTTTTCCAGTTAGATGTACGTATTGAATTGTTTCTTTCAGTTCATTCAAGTGTCCCTGAAGAAAAGTGATGGATGTTACTGGAAATGTCCGGAAAGAAATCTCCGTTTTTTATCCAGTTGTAGAGATTAAATTGTATTTGAATGTATAGATGATTGGTAATAAAGTGACATCTTTCTAACCTCCTTTGTAGTCGTCTGGCTGTCGGCCCATCGTAGTCGTACTCTTGTCTTACTGCAGAGATCTCCACCTCTAACTGGTGCATGAGGTTTTTCCGCTTGTTGAAGTACCGGTTGACGCTTTTGCTAGAGAGATAAATATCGGAGTCATAATTAGCTTCCAGACGTATTAGATTTATTTGCCAGTACTGCAATAACGTGACTATTGTTAAATTATTCTCTTGACTGACTATAGACAGCTCTGTGCTATGCTTCAGCGTTATGTCAATTTCCAACGAACATATTTTAACATAGAATTAACATACTGTGTTATGAATACCAGAGCTTTTGTTTTGTGAAATTGTTATCGACTTCGTCAAAATTTGTCAAATACTTCTTCCAAAAATATACACTGTTTTGTCAGGATTTTGCACATTGCTTAAATGAGACTGAAAACGATACGATCGATGTTCCAGTGCCCATTTCATCAATGCGAAACATCCTGTAAACCATGCAGATATAGAGGACACATGTAATCCACCACTGCCGGACTAGAACCCTCTTCGGGAGACAGGTCCCGTGAGGCTGCTGATCGAGCTCGAGGGATGACATGACTCACAAGAGTGGCGGCATCAAGGTTAGTGAAGCCAGCGCGGGGGAATAAGCATAACGCGTGACATTAGTTGGACACAGCTTATTTCAGATCAGCTGGAATAGAATGGGAAATTATAAACACGAAAAAGGGAACGTAGGACCAAAATGGTTTGAACTCACAGCATGTTCGAAAAAAAACCTACCTCAACAGACAGCTCAATACCCCGATAAAGGCAAATAGGAGTATACTGATGAACGCTTTGCTGCCGGCCATGTTTCCTTCCGCTACTGATGACGCCGAGAGTGCAGGTGGAGTTAAGGTTGTGTCTGAAAAATATTAAGGCATAGAGATAGCATAAATGTACCACATAAACATTCATTCCTCTTACTATAACGGAACGTTTAGTCTTGCGAACGTTAATGTGTATGAAACATCCGAAAATTGACAACTTAACTGAATTTTTGCATGGGAGGCCAATGTCATCTTACATTCAGTATTCAGGATTATGCAGCTTGCACTAACAGCATGTTCTTCATCCTGACATAGTCCAAGTAATTGTCGCCATCAGCTCCTTAGTTATATATCTATTGACTTTCACGATGAGCAACAGTTAACTGAAGATCATCTCAGTAAGACCATCTCAGCTGTTGTTGCGTATCACCCCTGTTCATCGTTTCTGATCTATACACAATGTACCTTTTCCCAGTTTAAGTTGTATTTAAACCGTTGTATGGCACAGACATAGTTTCGTGTGTCCTTGATGAGGCCTCATGATGGAGGAATGCCGTATCGGCGAGATTAGTGGCTTTTATTCGACTGTGGACAGAATTACTTCGATTTCCGCCTGCTAGGTATATGATGCCCAGCCTTGATGGATGCAAATTGGTAAGCTGCCAGCGGGAATCTGTTCCACTCGACATGGTCTATCTTCAGTCGCCTGAGGAAGGAATAGATTGTTCCACGCAATTCTGCCCAGTTGCCAAAGGAGATGATAATCCTTTAAAGATGAGGACACAATAAGGAAGTTTCGAGCAAAGTATGTACTATATTCCAAGATGATAATCTAACATAAATGTTCTATGTTTAGCATTGGCATTTGTTTAAATGATATTATCTATCCCCTCTTTCAAAGACCGAACGGTAGGCTCATTGTTTGCTGTACATTGACTCTACTACATGAAGACCTTTAGTTCCATGATAATCTTAATGAAGAAAGGTGCGACAATATTAGCATAGGTCGCACATATCTGTAATTGGTATATCTGCATAGGCGCTATCCCCTTTCCATAACACTTTGGACCTGAGCCACTACGCGTATACGATAGGCGAGTGATTCGGTCGTTCGACCAGCTACTGGCGGGTGAAGTTCATTTGTCTGTAGCCCGAATAAATCACGTTTTATCGTCGGCCGACCAACTCCTATGGTAGCAAAACTCTCATGGCAAAGTTTTTCTCCCTATAATAGCCAGCGTAGTCAGTCTGGTAGATACTACCACAAAACCGCATGTTACCATGGTATTGCAGGCTGTCATGACCAGATTCCATAGTGAATATAGAGCTCCTATTGGACTGATTTTCACGGTAATAAAGAATCCTGAGCTCCTATTGGTAGTCCTGGGCAATGGGAATGGTTCTCTCCAGTTTGCATTATACGGCTGCTAGATCTCGGGGTCCTATGGAGTATGGTCCGCAGCACATGGGAAAAGAAGTCTAGGAAGACCGCCTCTCACATGCATGGATGTGCTCAAGAAGGACACTGGACTACAGCCGGAAAGCATGGAGAAATCCATGCAAGATTGAGACTCCAGGCCAGTCATGGTGGTTCGGTGGCAGAGGCGGAGAGGCACCCGACATATGTCAAGTCAAGTCAAGATCCCGGGGAGGAGCTGAGGCCCAATCAGTCCCTGGCGCCGAGAGATTTGTAACACAGGCTGAAACGTCTGAGTCTTAAACTAACCGGGGGAGGGGGGTGATCTCATCTGTGTCTGTATTCTCCCCACGTAACTCCCATGGAGAGGCACTATAAGATGATAAACTTTGCTTGCAGTACTTATCAGAATCTAGAAAGCTTCCCAAAGTATAAAGTGTCTGCAGGGTTGCCACCTTTTCTACAAGAACAAAGAAATGTTACATATTGTGCTGGAATTATTTTATATACATTTCTTCATGAGTATTTTTGAATCCAGACTAACGACCTCCCAGATATTTGTAGTAGTCGTTATTTTTGTTAACGTTTATCGTATAATTCATAGGCATAGTTTGATCTGATATAATTTTCACTACAAATGGAATACGCTTGTACGTGGGTGTCCATATTTTCATTATACATGATGATATGTGCATCATTATATCAATTTTTTTATTTATCAATTAGTACCTACTGGGAAAATGACCTAAATTACAGTTATCTCCGACAGCTCTAGTTGGCAGTTGCAGGTCCCGTTGAGCTTGAATACATGACAAATGCATATGCAATGTAAACGCAAATGTAATTGCAATAAAACTATACGTGTCCTGGCTTCAATGCGCGACAATTAGGCGTCAAGTAGGCGACAGCTAAAACTTAAATGGAGCAAAAAATATATCTCGTCATTTCCAAGGAATAAGCAGGCAACTGAGAATTCACGCAGTTCGAAAAACTCCCTTATGTTGCCCTTTGTACATAAAGCTCCGTGGAACGGAGACATTTATTAGCCCTTTTAACCGAGTGGAAAGATGTGTTTTGGTTTTTCGCTCACGTACTTAAAGGCTGCTCGGGTCACACGCTGTGCTTTCACACATATAAAGAGGTCATCTACGACATTTAAGAATTCCGCGCTGCTGCAATCATCCATCAAATCCCGCCAAGCAGGCCTACATAAAGACATAATCGCAACTGTGCAGGACGCAACCTTTTAAGCTTAAGTAGAAATAAAAGCTCCGCTTGAAGATTGTTGGCGTATGCAACTTTTCAAATACATTAGGCAGTACCTGGGGCGCAATGACGGAGAGAATGATGTAGCAACAATAACTGAACCAGAATGGTGAGGAGAATATAAACAAAGGAGTTGTAGGTGATGTATTTTCTGATGCACAGAGAAGGCAAGGCATACGATGGGACTTCCTGATCATTTCAGTCATCAGTATGGGGAAATTTGATACCACTAATCACTCAGACCGGTGTAGCGCCCAGTGTCACATAGCTTGAGTCGAGTTTCCTTGCTGCTTCAACAGCATGACATATTTCTAGAGAGAGAGGTTGCTAGCCCTTCCCCTTTAACGTGCTCTAGGCAAGTCCTCGGACCTCAATTTTATGTCCTTTCCCAAAGATGGGGGTAGCCCCAACCGAGATGCCATACGGTACGTAGCCGTAGGATTGAACTGGGCTCTCCCAGTGTCCAATGGATTGGAACCAGGAGCTCTGTGCTACCAGTTGAGTTACAGGGAACTGAATATCCCCCATATTTAGTACTGCTGATATGAAAAGATGAAAGTTGTTGTTGCGTGGTAGTTAAGCTCCCTCCCACACAGACTTACGGATGCAAATTTACTGATCGTTCAGCAGTGTTGTCACGGAGGGCGTGATCACGCACCAAATGTTTTATTTATCACGCGCTCTTAAAGCACCGCACGGGAAGATGACGGGAAATTCGTGCAATTAAGGCCTGAATCACGATTTTGGTTTGAGTGATGCCGTGACAAGTCTTCTGTGTCTGCCCAATGTAGCGCGCCGGGGGAGAGCGTCGTGGAAACCGGATTATTCAGACGGCCACAGTGCAATCTTCTCCAAGGCCATGCTCCGATTTGAAAGCATGGCTAGGGATTAGGACATTGAAACGAGACAAAGGGAAGAGAAATGACTTGATGACTTATCGGCACTGTTAGATAGAATTGGCCATTCCTCGGCCTACATCTACCCGTGGGCATTCTGGTAATGTATACGTCGAACCGGAGATGCAGCAGAGTAAGAAAAGTGTTTTACCATCAGGACAATTGACAGACCTTCCAAGAATACATATTACTTATTGAAGGGGAAAATCGCAGAATGTCAACTAAAACCTCTTCCTGGTTCGATAGCTCACAGTATACACTCGATAGAATCCTTAACCGTAAGACTTACTTAAACGTAAAACTTACTTAAACGTAAGACTTACTTAAACGTAAAACTTACTTAAACGTAAAACTTACTTAAACGTAAGACTTACTTTAACGTAAGACTTACTTTAACGTAAGACTTACTTAAACGTAAGCGTATTCGATTATTTGAAATAACTGTCACAAGATGTTGGTCCCTGGTTGGTCATCACAATGCATCTCATGAGACATAAGCCGTGCCGTTACTACACCGCTGGTGCTCGGTGGTGTGGAAAATGTCAAACTGATGGATTATAACAAACACACCTCGTCCTAGGCCAGGTGATGCCCCGTTGAAAATTTGTATATCCACAAATTTTGTAACTACATTGGTCTTCTACTTACAAATACGTGGTCAAATTTGCATCCCAGCTTTGAATTGAAGTTGAGCCAGAGTTAGTCTGCAACTAACTTTACAATGCGTGTATGAAATGCAATTGATGATGTCCTTTATTCAACCGAGATCTTGAAGACAGAAATCGTACCCCTTTCCAAACTGAACGATATCTTATGGATATAACAGTTAGATGCAAGTTCACACACACCAGTCAACTCCACATGGCTATCATTTAACAATACATGTAACGTTATGTGGACAACCGAAAGTCTTTGTGGATCAGTATTTTACCGACGTAATGTCATGACCTGGCCATGTTCAACTCATCAGAGGCTATATTGGTCGAGGCAAGCGCTACTCAATGCTGAGGTTACCGGAATGTACTTCCGCAGAGCCTTGATTGACACATGAGAAGAAACTTTAATTCGTGAAACTCTTAGATCAATTTCCGACTGCCAGGAAGACCGATAAAAGACGTCCTGGCTGAGCGATGTTGACCGGTGCTGACATCATGTAGGAAAGATATCGCCTATTGTAAAATCGTTAGTAACTACCACTCGTAAATCCATAATTCATTCTTCCAAAACGAACTCTTTCTTCAACGTCGATCAGCAGTGATTGACTTGAAAGGCTTCCATGGTAATGTTACACTGTTGGGGAAATTTGTAGGATTGAAATTGACCTGTCATACAGGGACGTCGGTTGCGGCGCTTACCGTTGGCAGTTGAAAGGATTGTGTCGAAATTTGCAACAAGTAAATGTCATGGTTACACAGATGGTATGGGAAGCGAGTCAGAGACAGGCCCTGTACTGACAGACCAGAAAAGGTTGATATTTTGCATTCTCTCGGCTGACGCCTATCTTAGTTAAACTTCTCACCAAGGTGGGCGGGCATGGCATTTGTTCCCGATCCCGCAAATTGTTCAGCGTATTTTATTTGAAGTTGAAATGAATGATAAAATCTACGGGAGCCCTTAGTCTACTTTCATAATTGCGCCAGATGCCATAATATCACTACATTGTAAGTACGTGTACATGCATTTGATGTGATTTAAAGGGATGTACCAATGCAGCATCAGTAATCCAGAGGTATGTACACTTCAGACGCCTAAGTGTTCAAGACAATCTCGAACAACATATTTTTGATGTGTAGGGATGATGGCACCCGGTGGAATTATAAGAGTTAATTATAATAAGATGTTTCTGCTTTTTAGACTGAGAGTAAGGATGTACATATGATATCCACGCACGGCTGCCTCAGGTATTACACCTTGTCATGAGTTACAGGAAACATCGCATGACCGCAGATAGCACCTTCGAACACCCCGAGAATAACTGGCATTAGCATTCTGCTAAAAACGACATCTTGCTGATGTCAGTTCCCTGTGGTATACGTAAACCACTTACTACTCCGGGAGATGTTCAAGCCAACATGTTAAATCACAAGTAATACGGCCTTCGAAAACGCTGAAGTAGATGCTCTCTAGATCGATCACAACCCAGCTGCGGGGGGTCTAATTTCTCAATTCCGGGCATAATAGACAAGTGAAGATATCCCTATGATACATAATTGTAAGGAGACGCCAAAGGTAAAGAAAGTAGGAGTTGAGAGCCACGGTGATCCATTGCGCTTGCCGCACAGACTGGTATTTGATTATGCAGTTGCGGTTGTCTTACGAGACGCACGTTGAAGTTTTCACTGGTACGACCATTTGTCATGTTGGTTTTCGGCTTGTCTTCGGGGTGCCCAGGGGAGAGGTATTACCATGTAGATAGATAGTGGTGCCATGTTTCTCCGCAACGATTACCGGTTCTGCAAACTGTGCATCGATTGAATCTGGCGGGAAGCGGTGCGGATTATTCGCCATTGAGTAGCTATCTGACAGTGACGGACTGAGTGTGCGGGCAACTATCATTGCCAACTGCACGCCTTGCCAGAGCTGCTGGATGCCCACCAGTTTTAGGTGTTTGTTCTTGCAGCAATTTCTCTTTTTTTTTTAGAGAAATGCTCACCTGGCATGGGTACAACCAATACTGCCATAATAGCCTTCTGTGATCAATAGCTACGTCGCCCGAATCCCTTTGGGAAGCAGACGGGGACGTGTATGTGTAAATCACTACTCCCAAATATTGGGCCCCAGATAACCGTCAGCTATTTTTGTTATATCACCATGCAATCATAGACTTGATTTCTGCGGGGAGAAAGGTAGAAAAAAACTGCTTACGACTGCTCATATGGCGTCAGTATTCTCTGTATGACTTTTCTGCATGCTCGTTTCCTTTGACAAAAGTTGACAAATTTGAAAATGACATACTCCCTAGTGACTAATAAAAGAAAAATATTGATTTACATCTAATATGCTCGGTTAGCCCACGGAATGCACTAAGATAATCGGTTTGTATGGTATGACCGCTTCTTCAAAAAAGCAAAGTACAGGTTGTCCATTAGGAAATGTTGCACGCAACTGTATAAAACTTGCGACACATTGAACCTACGTGTGCGATAGCTTTACAGCAAGGGCATTTATTAATTGTTTTTGACATAGTTGAAGGTATACCGGACGTAGTATTCAAAAATTTACATTAAATGTTGTTTTTTCAATAGGATCATGGCAGCTTTTGTCCTTTTAATATTGAATCGATAGTCGATAAGAATTCTGTGCTAAAACTAATAACGGTTGCTAATTTCTTTTGTAATTATAAATTCAAAATGCACTCAGATCTTTCTTTATTTTGTATTATACACGCTCATAATACGCTCACCACCAGTGATGTCTTCACCGCTAAGGACCGTGCGCTTCAGTACGAGTTTCATCAGAGCACACAGTTTAATACCACATAATGGCGCGGAATTGAAGGGGATGAAGACAGAATGTGAATGCAGTGATTCCTTTCACAGCTCATCGCCCGGGTGACGGCGCAGAGAAGCCGGGCTGTGACATGTACGGCTCGCCTTGATTGGATGGCAAAGGTTGTTCTTTGCTCGGCAGGAAGCTTGATCTTAAGCGTGCTGACCTGTGAAGAAGCTGAGAGATTGAAGAGTTCTCCGGAAAGAAACCCTGCCTAGAAGTGTGTCCTCTAAGAGCTTCCAAGGTGAATGGGTCCCTGTGGTGCCGCTGCGAAATTCTACACAATGTCGTACACGAAACGCCTTGGGAGAAGCATTGGAATAGTCAACACTTTTCCAGGGAATGTTGTCACAGAGGGCCACATGCATTGTGGCAATGACATTGGAATGTTCTTGGTTGCAGTTGACTCGATTTGGAATACATATCAACAGTAGATTTTTGGTTACCGTAAATTATGAAAAAATTATTATTCAACGTGTTTTATTAAGCTATCGTTCATGATTAACCGACATGCATGTATGAAGGGTAGATATATGTTGATGTATTGGCTTTGGCATGAAATCAAAATCTTCAGATGTTTATTAATCTTGTTTGGAGTATGATAACGCTTATCAGTAATACGTCAATATCCAAGCTAAGGTTCCCGGATGTATGAAAACTCACGTAGTTAAGAGGCCCAATCACAGGTGGTTTGTATAGAAACTGTTGCCTCGATATGATACAAACTGTTTGTCCAAACCTTGTATTCCACACGCACACTGTCTCCATTCAATGGTAGAATCTAATCAAAGGCCCGGCTTTGAAGATAACGAAATGAGGCGGTGAAATCCGATCACACACCACAAGGTGATGTTGTTATGTACGTGGTTAATGGGAACAATGGCTGGCCTTTCGGCTGACGCTGATGTCACTTTTCACGGGAGCGGCAATGCCAGCAATGCGCACTCATACACCGCGTCTTCCTGCACATTCCATCAATCACAATTTGTCGCACCTACAGCACAGATGTGATTTGGATTGCCTCTCAATTATTAAGCCCCATCATATGTACATAAGAGATTATATGCTACCTCTGTTCACACACACTGTCTATCTCAGAGTCTATTTCTATGTATGTCCTACACTTCAGTTATTGGTTAACAGCCTAAACTGCTTCTAAAGTTGAGTCACGTACAGTTAAATAATGTTTCTCCTGTAGCGTCTAACAAGTAATCCAGAAACAACTTGTGGTAAACCCCACTTGTAATTTTGTATTAATGCAACCCCACGAGGCCGTCATTAGAAAGTATAATTTCAATTGATCTTTCCGTGCAATGTACTAATTAGTTCCTAAAGCATATAGTTCCTAGATTTGTGTGAGGTTTCTCTAGAATAATTAGCATTTTGCAATGAAAAGCGTGGGTTTAGGAATGACATATATACGGATATCTAGGACGCGGTCATGTATGGAAACACCTTGCATTTGCTCACTAATGATGGCTTTTAAGATTAGAACATACTTCTGATATTCAGTGCGGATTGCAACCACCCTGACATAACGGGCCACAGCAAAACGTCACAGATGTTCTCCGAGCGCCTCTGAAAATTGCCCGGGTTATCCAGTTAGACACGTAATGTGTCGAGGTATACCTTATGCCAGGGGAACAGCAGTCCCACTGCTATTACACTGAGAAAGGCTTCCTTACAAAGTGTCCCGAGTTCTTCTGTGCCACAGTGAGACTCGTGGTCTCCAGAGGGAGTCGCTGATTCAATGTGAAGTCATGGTAGAGCGACATTTGGCAGCAGACGTATTCAGTCATATCCGGGGATGTGATGTCGTTCTGTTGGACGGTGTTTTCCATTTGGTTGGTGTACACGCTCTGAATCGCGATCTTCTCATTACCGAGCAATCTGTGGATCCATCCATCCATCTTTGTATCAAGGCACGATAGTTGCAGGGTACCCGAACAAGCAATTCTTGGAACACACGCCAGAACTTGTTAGAATACAGATCTGTTTCTCGCTGTGTTGCCATGGTAACTGGAACAATTTGTTGGTCAGTGACATGATGAGGTCATACAATGCTTCGAATTGATAAAACCTTTCAATATCCAAGTCGTCTTTTAACAAAGTTTTCTTGCTATTTGCGGCATTGTTGAACGCTTCTGGGCACCGGTACCGATAATAACGTTTCGTCTGTTTTATGTCTGCCTTGATAACGTACGCGACCAATAAGCAATGACCAGAAGTACAGGAATATTAGCAATAATTTAGCAACGCTTTTATCAACTTAACACAGAAACATTTCGGTTTACTAGATGGGTCGAAACAGAATTGCTCCCTCCTCCACCACCACCACACATGCATGTGACTCGCCACCCAGTATGATATATTCCACTTCAAAGGAGGAGGAAACGTACTTGCTATGAACGATAAAAGTAGCTGAATTTACACTGATACCCCACTATCAACTTCATCATCTCCAAAGCATGTCAAACGCTTACTTTTATCACTGCAGTACAAACCCGCATCTATCAGAATCTCCCTCATATGAATGCTGGGTTTGTGCCGAAGTAAGGTAAAACATTTCATGTTTCAAGTTCAGGGTACAGTTTTAGAATAGTGTTTTAGATAAGCAACGTTAAGCCTATTGGCAAACTCTCATGTGGCACGTCTACGTTTAGACACGCAAAAGCTTTTACGGCTGTTGTGTAATGGCGTTGTATGTTGTTGCATTATTAATGATCTATCGTTTTCGACTCTGCCATTCCAAAGGCCTTCTATCTGTTCGGCTCCTCCGTTAGCACACCGTTTATTATCCAAAAGTGATATCCAATTTTGTAAGCGTGTTTGAATAATCTGGTTGTAAATGTAATTCAGATGTCGGCATATGTCATTTGTGGGATAGACTCAGGCGGGCCCCGGGCCAAGTGTTGCCTGATAACTACGCGTCCTGCCTGCAAGATCGTGACGGGCTCATAGACGGGCACATGAGAGGCAGGATTTCATACATCAAACCTGAATTTTACGCTCCAAAGGCGGCTCTGGTGATAAAAGGGGAGGGGCGTTCCGACATTCACAGTGGTTCAAATCCTTTTCACAGCTTTCTAAGTGTTCTACCGCGTCGATGCTTATTGTACGCCATGTGAATCCTTAAAGGTGCGACGTTGCCTTTACCGGGCAAAGAGGCAAATTGTTTGAAAGAGACGTAGTTCCCAATCAACCTAAATGTGCCGACCTTGTATCCCCCCTTGATCCCTGTTGGTTGTACATTACTGCACTACATACATGGACCAAACGATTAAGCGGTGTATCACATCTTCACCTTACTCCCAGGTCGGCCGTTAGCTGTGGTAAACAGCGGCAACGGTCATCAATATTCAGCACATCTCCCGCGGGTCTCCGCGCCTCTCTTATCTCTTCGGCTACACGGTATCTTTTACTCCACTGGACCTGCCTCCGTTTGATGGAAGGTCTGTTTGTAAACCTTTGTACCTCCTTTTTATTACACCCATTGATAGGAGCATGTGGTGTGGGCGTGAAAGACACCTTGAGCTAGACAGATGGCGTATGGGTGTTGGTCCTGACAAACGGGTATATTTGGAAAAGTGATGATTCCGGGAGATACCCAGGCAGGTGGAACATCCTAGAATGTCCCAGCGGCCCAGACCAGCCTGCCCCGATCGATAATTACCCCGTACTGATTGCATTGTAATGAGAAGGATAATGAAAAGGCTTTACAGAGGTGGCCCAGATTCAGTTCACCGTTATGTGTAATCAGAGTGATCCCTTTATTGAATTAACAGCCTTGACGTGGACCAGATACACAAAGGACCAGGCATGCAGTGGTTTCGGAGTTGTCTAGTGCCGTGGTCTAAGGCGCGACATCGATATTATAATGTAATAAGTCACTGTGCCCTGGTATCGACTGTTGTAGTATATTTGATGAATGCTGTTTGGAAAACAAATAGCACAGGGGTGGAGAGATTGGATTTTTACTGACAGGATGACGACGTCGACCAAATCCTAACCAGTCATTGATCCAGGCGGGTCCATCATCTAAAAGGATGTGACCACACAGGGCACAGGGCAGAAATAGAACGCGCTTTAATCGACGGGAGAAGAGTATCGACGAGCTAGCTTATACTTTGTTTTAATTAGAAACACGGGACCAGATTCATCGATTGTCTTATATATGAAGTACCCAAAGGCACTGAGACGTCAGAGCCGACGTAGCGGATGGTGATTGGAATGGACAAAGCAGCAGATGACCTAGAAACTCTTCCCGAGAATGCTTAGATTGAGACTCATGGCCCCTAATTATGAGCTGCCCGTTTTAGGTATGGTGGCACATAGAGCGAGGCTTTGGCGAAAGCTGAGATGTGATTTGCTGTTTGTTTTATCTGACTGTTTAAGCACTCTTCCCGTCTTATGTTTGCCACGTTAAAAGTACTATTACTGATAGCAGGTGCCTGACTGTGTAATAAATGGCGTGGTCGATAACCTGAACAGTTAATATACGGGTCAATGTGACAGACTAAACGCCCACATTACAGGACTAAATGCCACCTTATCAGACATGCCAGGCAGCGAGATAACATTATAGCAAGAACTTAAGAGACTGAATGTTTAACGGAGATATGGGGAGCAATATCTCATCGCCTTTTGCGACTATCTTAAGGCAGCCCCTTCCACCATTACAGATCTGTCAAGATGCTTTGCCATAACCGTGTCCGCAATGATGTTCTTTATGCTCAATACTTGGAACGTCTGTTGCCATTTTCACAGATATAATTTGACAGACGATAGTGTTACGTTTTCGCCCACCTACCGTTAATGGTCTCCTGTACTGTTGAATCCTCCATCGTGAGAGATTCAAAGATTGGTGGAGCGTGGACACCAAACTGCAAGCCGATCCCCTACGAGACCCTCCGAGACTGCTGTGTGCCGGTCCGCAGCATGTGTCGGGGCGGAGGCGTGGACGTGAAGGAGGAGCTCGGTGTTGTAACCACGACCTCCGATCATCCTATCTCAGGTCCGATCAATGGAATGTGACCACCCGAAATGTAAAAATCACACTGCAGCTCAGCCTTGCAAAGCTGCTCTCCATCGATTATTCCCAGCAGAAATTCTCCGCAACAACTCTCCGTTTGGTGCAGAGATGAGTTCTTTAACGCGGAAAAGCAGCTGGCACTGCGTCTAACACCCGACAGCGAACCTCACACAAAGCACATCCCCGTGGAGCAATCACAATCCGCTCGACTCGAGCTTGGACTGGTAATGAGGAGAAAATGGGCGCAGAAAGCAGCATGATCAGGCGCCGCGCTGCTCAAACAAAGTGCCAGGCAAGCTCCTGCCGCATGCCTGCACCCACGGATTGATGTCCTCTTCTGAAGGGCCTTTCATGTGTCCGTATCTCAGGACGCCTTGCGCACACACAAAAGTCATAACGACCTGGCTATCTAAACCCTTTGCTGGTTAGGTAAGTATGGTAATCGCGCCCGGCGTCGCGTACCTTCTACGGAGAGTGCGTTCTTTGGCGCCTGTTCCCTGCGCTCCCGTCGGATCAATGCCGCATCAAATATTCAGTTTGCTTTCTTGTCCCTACACCTCGGGCAATGTCGGCCTGCTTTCAGGTCCTTCATCTTAGAATCCGATTTAGGCAGGCAATGGCGTCTCAGAGATGGACACGATCCATCGCGAAGGCCCAGGTTAAGAATCAGAGCGTTTCAGCACAAGTAGGTACTGTGGCGGTGAAGAACGCCTCACGTACGTAGAACAGCGACTTCTGGGAAATGGTGATAGCCAATTTACGACATATTTTGAAAAGCCAGAAATAGACAGCGGCGCCGACAGAGGCTATTTTTAGTGATGTTTTACAAGCATCTGGGTGATGAAAGTAAATCCCTACATCCCAGCCACGAGAGACCCGTCACAATCTCCAGAAAGTCAGGTCACGTTAATATTATGATGTGATTATAATTTAAAAAGAAAAACGACATCCTGCCAAAAGGATCTCTTGCCAAATAGATATGTAGTTGCAAATTGCCTGCAGTATTCGTTACTGGGAATACGTGCAAAGCAATCGTACTTATATAATGGCGCACACGCCACGATTTACAGCAAACACAGTAACAAGACGCATTTAATCACATTCAACAAATGCTAATATCATTCGTAAATCAACGGTTTACGTTAGGCAAGTGAAAGATAAATAAGAGATGCGCACCAGTTGTAGTTGGATGTTGGAGAAACTATATTTCTGTGTCTCATTGTGAGCCCCGGGCGTGCATGCAATGGGTGACCGATCTCGTTTTATGTTGTACATTTTATGGCTTCTAATGTATATTTCTTAGGTACATTAATCCTGCAATTAATGCGTTTTGAATCATATTCTATGTAGGCGTAAAATGTACTGGAATGCCAACACGTCAAATCTGTTTTAGTTAAGAACCAAAATATCACAACGTTCAACAAAACAAAACGATTTATTACTCTAGGATGATTGTTGTTTGCCATTTTTTCTTTTATCAAGGTAACAGTAGGTACAATTATTTCTCAGAGGTGTCTTTCCTTGGTGCTGAATATCCGGTGCTTGTATCCTGCAGCTCACTGAACCTTCTCATCCCTCTCGTGGTATCGTACTGAGTAAATAGGCCAATCCCAGTGACATACAGCCTGTTGCTGTCGCCAGATGTTCCTTTTAGGAAGTCGCCGGGGATTTATAGCTGTGCGCCAATCCACAGTTGATACAAACTGCTTGTATTTATAGTAGCGATGGAAAAGCCTGATTCCAGTTCATGCTGCTAGTATTGACTAACGTTTGTGAGGGTTGAAAGTCTATAGATAAAGCTGAAGAATTATTGTGATTGAGTACAACCTTTTGTTTCTTGCTTTGCATCTTTTTATTTGGGCGTTTATTTCAATGGTTGATGTGAGGCGCAATCGGTGCGATGTCATACGGACTTCAGCAGTGATGGATCGTCTTTGATTCACTGGGCTGTCTTCGTGGCCTGGTGGAGAGTTCCGCTTGAGTTATTGCCGAATGTAATGGTATTCTATGTGGTGGGGTCTCCAGTACAGCGTCTCGGCAAGCCCATCTATTGTCTTTAGGGGTATTTGATACAGTCAAGCGCTTTTAGTGGAAATCACTGTACGCTTGTCACATACACACGTATAAAACAAACGATACGTGGGCGATAAAGTTGACTTAATTGCTTTGGAAGCGGGCGTGATAATGGAAACGATTAATTCCGGTAACAAAGGCTCCTACATTGGTACATTAAGTACCTGTTAATAGCATTTTCCAGCGCCTAAACTGAAAAGATTATGATCAACTATGACTAACGATTCAACCAAATTGCACTAATTTGAATACCACATGCCAGTGATTTTTTGCCGTGTTGACAGGTGCATGTAAATATTGGACTAATACCTTAGCGCAACGCCATTGGAAGGCTTATTCTTAAGCGTTTATAACATCTCGAAATATACCGTGGAGCTAACGGCCCTGATTCGCGCCCAGGTCTGGACACGACTGGAAAAGGGTCGCATCGTCCTGCCGAATAGGGGAGCTTATGGTCAAACCTCTGCAGGTGAAGGAAGTAACACACTTAGAACAATGCTAAAATTTTTTACAATACAAAAGCTAAACACGGATAAAATTTTCAACGACCACTGCCACCTTCTTCAGGGTCAATACTTATAACCAATCACTTCAGAACGTAAACTCCCGAGAGTTACCGACACGTGATCTTATTAACACGTGATCTTGCGGAAACGTGACGTCACCAATTGGTCAAAGGCGAAGAAGGCGGCAGTGGTCGTTGAGAATTTGATCCTTGAATACCTTTGTATTGTAAGAAAGGCCGCTCTGATTACTACCAACACAGATGAGCTTCCATGATAACAAACACACTTATCGACCCGGCATGCTTGGTTGAAAATGCGTACTTGGCGAGGACAACATGCTGTTCCACTAATAGCCAAAGTCACTATCTAGGGACGTGCGTCACATTGCATACCAAAAGATGATAAAATTACATAAAGATCCCTTCCAGTTACACGGAGACAAGATCAGCTTTGGTACGTTATTCCCCAAGCGCCTTTACAGACTCAACTGTTGAGGTTAGGTCACCTCTCTTGCGCAAGAAGTGCGGAATACAGATTATATGAAGTGTTTAAACATTGATTTCCATTTCCAGTCACCTGGGGATTAGTTTTACCTTCTTCTGAGCGACAAAAGACCACCCACTGACACCCTTAGGCCGGTTGGTTGGGTGCCAAAGTTGCGCATGGCTGGAGGCGGAAGGATTTTGCGACAATGCTTGAATTATAAAACAGCGCAGTGTCGTCTACGAAGGACTCAGTTATTCCATGACAGAAAGTAACTAGAATTTTTTTATACTTATGTGTGTTTGACATAATCTTTATTGCAACGTACATAAGACGCACTTAAAATCAACAACAACGTACGAGATGAATGAGTTACTCCTTAATGCTTTTTTCTTGCTAAGGTTCATCTTTAATAACCTCCAACTGTCAGTAAACTAGTCCACACTAGTATGGATAGAACGTCCTGGGCTCGGGTCAACGGTATTTCCTGTCATGTGAGGGGAAAAAGTGTGGACTCGGGTAACACACCAAAGATCATAATATCTCCGTTTTACAGATGTCAGCAGCGTAAAAGGACTCGCAACTTCAGCAAAATGCTAGGACGCAAGGGTATTTAAGGGTGGGGAAAAGTCACAAAACCGATCCTTGATGGAAGGGTGTTTTGACAGTATTACTTTTCTTCAAATTGTTTTATCGTACCTCACACAGCTCCTCCACAGTCTTTGCATTACGAGGGAAATGTCATTTGGTGCACCATACCTTAACTACTTCAATCACAATCCAGGGGCCATAACCACAGGAACGTGACGACACCCGTGCATGTTGATTGGATCATGTGTATGCATATCGATGGGCACTCTGCCATTTGTGTACTCCCCTGTGACATGTTGACTAACAAAAACACTTTTACCACGCATGCATTTCAAATGTCTTTACGTTGATTAGGAGGTACCTGTTTTATATAGATACATTCAGAAACTAGAAAGGAAAGTGAAAGACAGACTGTGGCTTGTTGTTTAGCTATCTGCCCTCCTCTCATCTCTTGAATAATGAATGACCGTTTTAACCGACGGAAGCATTTAGCATCAATCATTCAACCCTGTTTGCGATTTCTTATTCCAGTCACTGGGCTTGACAGCTGCCATGGGCGCCATGTGATGTTGGAAATACGTGGAGACGGTTTCATTTAATCTCCAATCAGAATTACCAGTGGCATAAGATAGTATCAAATCTGGCTAAGGAGTATAGCTCACTGACAAGGAGATCAGCCACTCCGGTAGCCAAACACGCTCCTAGGCCGGCTTCACTCTTCTGGCAGCTTTTGATACTATCTTATGCTACCGTAGGATCTGTTTGGAGATTAGGTTTCATTTAGCGTATCCGCTTAGGCAAGTTACTTATTGATGATGATGCTGCTCTGTATTCTGCAGCACAGTATGCCTGTAGAAACAACTTCTAGCTACAATCAATAACGTACTCCCAACGGCAGATTGGCAGCCCTCTTCATCTGTGCATTGTCCGATGTCGAATACATCCTACCAATCACTTGTTTCTCGCATGCCAAACAATTACTTCCCCCTAGTCTGGAAATGAGGTTAAAGCCAAAGGTTTTCCTTCTATGGTCCTGTAGATGGCTACGTTATATCTTATTCTATCTGAAACCCGTGAGAAATCAGGGGTCAAGGCTACTGCTGCAACTTGACGCCATTTTGTAGTTTCGCCTTGAACATCGCGACGTTTTCATCATTTAGTGATATATTGCCTTACCTTGAAGTTGGAATAGCTTGAAAGTCTGCCGGGAGCCCAGAAAGCTACCAGATGTCAGAAGTCAATAACCGTCCACCGTGACCTGGGTGGTGAAATAGGTCACGCTTAAAATGAAATATCTATTGTCGACGGCTGGTCAGCATCGAGAGATATGACAACTGACGGTTTGCAAAAAAAATAATGATAAATTCACCGCACATTTATGCTAATTCCAAATTGAGTAAAACAATAGTATTCCAGAGGAATGAAATGTATAGATAAATCGTAGGTGTTCCTCAGCTATGTAAGCTTATTTCTATGTTAACTATTTTATCTGTCAGGTTTCTTATCTACATGCAATATAGGAGATCAATTGTCCAACATTTAAGTAAAGAAGGGGTTGGATGAATTAAGCAAGAAGGAATTTTTATTGTTTTAATAGAAAAAGGGTTGTAATTTAGAGACTTCTCAAAAAAATTTCAGCACGATGGGTTTGTACGAACTAGCCGTCCTAAATCCCCTCCCCTGTATTCCTTTTCGTTTATCATAACTATACCTTAGCAGTTTACCAATTCGAAAGTTTTTGTTACTTGCAAAGGAATGCCTTAACCCTAAATCCTAGCCCCCACTTCTGACATGAAATGATAATCATAGTACCCATGAAGTACGTACACTAGTCATATGCTATGCAAAGAAATAAGACCGTGCCATCGCTGGACAAAGCTTTATGATGACTTATCGTGGCCGTTTGTGTAAACTGGGACGTCTACGTATTTACATATTGAGTACAAATATTGCTCCGTTGGGTGAAATAAATCCTAAGCCCCACAAGCCTTCGTCAGTGCCTTCGCTAGGTCCGTATCATGATAGCAGTACTGACTCGATAGATAGAGGTACAAGTAATGAAGGGAGGGGCAGATTTGGAAGCCAGTGTCATTCACATCTATTTCTCTTGTCATGAATGTACCGGCCGAACCTAGTTTCATTGCCTGCTTAGTTCTCAGTTGTCTTTTTCGTGTTCTGTCTCTCTATTTCTCTCTAGTCTCTTCCTCTCTCTCTCTCTCTCTCTCTCTCTTTCTCTCTTTCTTTCTTTCTCTCTTTCTCTCTCTCTCTCTCTATATATATAACGGTTATATATATATATATATATATATATATATATATATATATATATATATATATATATATCAAGGAAGCCTGCTACAAGGAAGTGTGTGAACAAACGAACAGACAACGCTAGCAACACCCCCCCCCCTCGTGATGTGTGGCGCCAGTAGTTAATTCCTCCATCGCCACGCCAGGTTACGCCATGGAAGAAACATCATGGAGACATGGTTGCCTGTACTTCTGCAACTCTTAAAAGCGTTGAAGGTCAGTAATTGGATCATTTTGAAGGTTAAAAGATGAATTGGTAGTCTTAAACCATTGTAAGATTGTTAAGGGATTATTTCCGGCGTAATCTTCGTATAATCTTCTCTGCTAACTTAGAACGTTAAGACTGGTTTAAAGAATATCAACCTCTTTTAAACTAAGTGTGTAAATCCCTTTCCCCAGATTTATACCTTTGATAACAGTTCAGCCTCGCAACGGGTCTTAGGTCGGACTGATCTCTGAAGGTGTCGCGGTGTGCCTTTTCTCCCAGGCGTCTGGAGGCCCGGTAATTGCAGATATCGCGATAATGTCCAGACTGGTGGAGACCTCAGATAGCTGCAGCCTGAGGTCATAGTCGTTCGAGTGAGGAGGTTTTTGTGTGGGTGGGTTTTGTGAAGGATGGATGCGGCAGTGCCAAGCTTACGGGATGGCGCAGCGCTGGAGGAAGATTTTACGTCGTCTTTAACAACAGTCAAACCATTGAGCAGCTTTGTACACCACTTTAGTTGGTGTCTTACGCCTTAGGGTACCGGCTGTACAACACAGATACAGACACTTTGCAGGGGAGGGGGGCTGAAATACGCTAAGATGTAATGGACCATCATCTTATTGAAGGCAAGTAAACCAACAGTCCAACTTCTCCGTTTACCAAAGGTTGTTGTAATTTATATATAACCACGAATTAAAAGTTACGTTTATTGAGAAGCGGAGCACGTATTTTGTGAAAAGCACTGTCTGCAAGTTTGCAGGTTTTCATTTTGGCAGAAGTTCTGTGAGGTTATCTACTGGTAGGCTACGCCAGTCGAATGTTTGGAATTTTGCGTCATTTGAATGAACCTCTCTCTTGAAAATCGCTGGCCGGTCAGGTCCATTCCAATTCGCGAGACAATTGGCAATCGGTTCAGGATCAGTACGAAGGGAGTCGGTAATCTGCGGCTAAAGGTCTGGATGGTTGGGAGTATGTTCGAAAACATTCGGGGCTCGGTTGGGAGTACGTGCATGACATGTACAGGTTGTGAAATGATTGTGAAATAGTTGAGACATGGTTGTCGCCGAAGACAGGCGTGGCCTAAAACTGGCCCGACTGCTCTCAACCCACCTTTGTTGGGAAGAGCCTAAGGGCAAGGTCGAGGGAAGGTCCTGTATGTGTGACTGGGCCTCCATAGACTAATTTACGATAGAAAGTCGAAGTGCGTAGATCCTTAGATACTCGTATGCCGGGAGATTTTCATTAGTGTTAAGACGTCGGGCGCAGCGCCCCAGGTGTCAGCCCAGACGACACGAACGGTGAACTGTGCGTAGTCTTGTCACGTTAAGGGTTGTAAAGACAATCTTACAGGCATACCATGTATACATAATGCACAACAATCATCGAAAAACGCGCTTCAATCGGTCGGCAGGCGAATAAAAGGTTCACTAAATTACACACTATCACGAACACGCGTGCCATGTGTTCATCGACGTAGTTGTAAAAGGCTTCATGAAACACATGAATGTAAAAAGGAATATTCCGTGCTCTGAATGAAAGATATTTGAAAGTGTCCCTGTCATGATAATGAATCACAAATATATGTTCATTGAAAGAGTTTTCGAAGAGAAACGCAAGAACATACATGAGGTTGTGCGAATCACACAGATATACGGGCAGCCGTGTCACTTGGTAAATGTAAAATTGCACAAAGATCCATTCCAGGATCTCCCTTTCCCACCAAATGTATTTTTGCCGGAGATTTGGTTTCTCAGACAGGTACCAGGTGTCTAATCTGTAGCCTGCTTACCCTTCGTTGTGTGGAAAACAGATTTTTTTTGGTACTCGCTGACCTTGACGTTGAAGGTTAGAAAACTGCACTGTATATTAGATAAAGAGAATTCCGGATATAGTTTTACATTCTGCAGCAATCACGGGGATTTCAGATAGGTTTGTCCATTGGCATATTGTAAAGGTGTATGTGCACGTGCATGCGGTCTGCAAAATAAGTTGTTAACTTCTTTTGTTTGATAGCATGCCTAGACTCGCAATATAGTCGCATGACAGTAAAGAGAACCGTTTGATGGTGCCTCCTATAGCGTTAGTATAGTTTGCATTTAATGATTCGGATAATGAGAACTTCCGATGAAATATGGATCAAAATAGCTTTCCCGATGGCAACATAGAAGGGCGTTTTCCGTCACCAATCCGAGGAGGTTTGAAAACCAGGAGGAAATTTCAGTATAGTACCACTTGACTTGGAGTTGTCCATTTCATAGTTCAGTGACCCAAGCCTCTTCCTCTCTCTTCAGTGTCATATGACCCATATCTTGAGACAGTAATTGAAGCTGGAGTATCAGCTGATGACAATGTCTGACCTAGAAAGTGCGTGTGTTAATCTCAATGGTGACCGGCACACAATGGCATGACGGACATCTTTACCCCAAGGGCACACAGAACCAATTTCTACTCGTACCACGATAAGATTGTCATCGATTTCATTTCTTGTTTACTGTTACAATTTTAAATTACTTTTCCTGCTTACGGGCACGTAGGAACCACGTGTTTATTATGACCTGTCAAATCGGAACATTTTTATGCGTGCTCCATTTCATGGGACTGTGCCTGTTACCTACAACAATGTCTGACCATTGTTTGACCAAACAGATACATGTATCCTATGAGGAACTGTGAATAAGCCCCTTGCCAATGTAGCTTGAATTGGGAAAGCAACTTCACATTTTCTTTAAAGCCTAGCCTCAAATGATATGTGATTATTTCGATCCAAGTAATGATTGCTACTAGAAGGTTCGGAGCCAGGCGCGAGATAAGGACTTTAGCACAATTTTAACTCTCTGTGGCTAGGAGACAAGCGTGAGAGCCGTTATTGACGGTCACGACTGGGGTTTCAAACATTTAAAAGTTCAACTGCTAACTTCAAATACTTGGACAATGTTACAACACCTCTTGTGACACAATTAGTAAGGTGGTATTGCAAGGGTTTGACGTCATTAACTCGTACATAAAAGATTGTTATTCTAGTCAGGGTAAAAAATGCAACAGGACAGTGGAAGTTAGGGCACCAGAAACAAGATGATCTCTTTTGACCAACCACTGATGGAATACTGAGGACACCGTTTGACGTTACGTGCATGGGGGAAATGACTCAAATGAAAGAGACGCCAGTTCCCAGCCGATAACACCGTCATTTCCAAAGGATTTAACGGTGGGTATTCAGAGGTCTCGCCTTACTGTCTGCCGTGGGACCAAGAAAAGCATTGCGCTTACCGCTGCATAACCTACCATAATCACTATCGGACAAACCATTGCACAGCGTATGCAAATCGCCTTTCCTAACCGTAATCGATAAAGGATTTGGAAGGAGGACGATCGAAATGTAATTTTTGTAATTTGGTTTGTAGTTCGCCACATGCCGATCATTAGAGCACAGACAACACGATCAGTAATATGGCTTATCCTATTTTCATTAGTCTCCAATCCGTCTGTTCAAGATTTGTCTTTGGTGGACGGTAATATAATCCAGACAAACATCTGCCAGCTGTAATCGTTATCGACTTCTAGATAACTCGTTTCTTCAGGGTCATTGGTTGCTTTACAATGCTCGAGTCACCTGATGTAGAAGCCATTGTCCTTTATACAGCGGCCAGTCCAACAGCCGGTCAATACTCACGTGTGCTATGTCGATTTTGGCACCACTAGTAATGCTGTAGAGATGGAAAAGACTGTAAAAGAGCCACTTAATATGCGGATTGTAATTTTACCCACTGGCAGGAGTTCAAGAGATGTAAAGCCAATATGTACTTTGTCAAATGAAATTAGTACAATATGCAGTCATGGCAGTGTAATATTTATGTGCAACCGACTCTAATCTGCTTTTGAACAGCAAGGCACATTTCCATCCTGTTAATTATCACCCCCGTGAAAACAGGGGTATTATTTTTGGTCTGTGTGTTTGTATGTTTGTCTTGGTGTGTGTCCGTACTGTGTGTGCAGTCTGGCTGGTAGGGTGCAAGGCAAAAATTATATAAAAGGATACTTTTATTTTCGCTGCCAAAGGAAGGACGATAAAGTTTTCTTGCCTTTTTGAAATCTAATAAGGGAACAAGGTTAGTTTCAAAGCAGGTTCATATCTACAACCGTCAAGTTGTCTGACGAATCCAGTGGTTGCCTGCATCGTGTTGGTCAATGAATACACTAATAGAAACTGGGAAACCTCCTCACGTATAGGTAACACTAACAGGCACTCTATATACATAACAGTTCAAACTTTATACCCCGTTATATGTGTTCATCTTCGCAGATGACCTGACCTTGCCGACATCCGGGTTCCTGAGTCTTTGATGTCAGCCAGCTATGGTGATCCTGGGAGTTGGATAAAAATCCACAATTTTTCTTTATGGCGTTTTTGACGATTGAAGTGGTAAAATACGACGTCCTCTCTGCTATGGTACGCATTATTGATTCGTATAAAACGGTATTATTCCTGCGTTCTTATGGTTTACTCATCGAAAGCAATGGCTTACTCAGCATTTCAATACAGCATGAACTCGCCATAAGAGATCGGGAAAGCTCTACCACGAGCTTTGCATTTTCTTTTCTGCTCCTTGGGGTTTGTGCATTTTTTGTGGGGTTTCTTAAAGTCGAAATCATATTCTTCAAGCAGAGACCTGGATTTCGTTTGGTAGGCTTATGGTGGCCGCGAGTTTTTCCATCTGCCTCCCCACACCTCTACCACAGAACGCAGAACATTCTGGAAGGGGATAGACGACAAAATCACGGCCACTACGAGCCACTACAAAACCTCTGCATGGATATAGCGAAATCTATCTAATCCGCTTTCCTGTGAGAGAAACAACTCACGTTATCTGCTTTTTGTAATGCCAAGGCCGTTATAACGGACTAATGTTCCTCCGCGGACAGTAAAAATCCTTCTCTCCTCAGACCCTGACCATGAGGAATCGCGGGTCGTTAGCCGCGTGAACATAAGTAATCACAACTCTGTAGGTAGCCCGTTTGAAGTGTCGCTAACAAATAGGCTGCCTCCAGCACGCCCTGCATACCGTGTTTCTAAATTTGGCTGCAGCACCGAGTGTGCGCGCGTCCCACAGGATCAGGGCCATCAACAGTTGTTCAGATCAACTTTACGAAATTCCCTTCCTCCCGAGCAGCTTTAGTTTTGATTTATGTCTGATGAAGACCAAGCAACGCTACTAATTGCCTTCAAGGGTTCTCTGAGTTTGCTGACACAGAGGTTAACTCCTGGTCGACTCTACATGGAGAAAAACCGAACGCTTACTGCAGTTACGCACAATCGATGGCTTGGATCGTTCAAGTGGAAACACCATCGAACCAACACTGCCTCGCAAAATCGACCGTCCTTCGCCACAACGGAAATCTTTTCATATTACCATCTCATGAGTTTTATAAAAGAACTCTCTCAAGTGAGGTTCATCATTGAAGACACCACGGGTAGCATTAGATAGTGCAATGGATCGAGCAATTAACAATCGTGGTACGCTACAGCATAAACGACTCGACGGTTGCGCGAATTTCTAATTCCTGAAGCCCTGGGAGACTTGTGAACGAGGAGCGGAGATGGCAAGAGCAGAGGAGCCTTGGTTGTAATCATCCATCATTGTCTGTTCTCGGGAACTCATTACTTAAGAGGAAACTGTATAACTAACTGCCGCTGCTTTTATCACTATTCCTGTCCTGTTTGAAAAGAAGAAAGGACAGTATTATACATTGGACTAAAACACTCCTCTGATTTCGTCCTTCCTGATGACATAATTTTTCGCATTGTTTCTGTCAAGGTAACACCACTTCTTATCATAAACATAAATACTGACTCAAATAGTCACAGTAAACCCAACATGTACATATCACAAGAAAATGTGGTAGTGCACCAGTCCCTGGACCGGCAACGCGCAGTAGCCAGATAGTGGAGTGGGCGGGTGGAAAGTTTCACCCAGGTTCCCTTGGCCGGCCCCATATAGCAGTGATAAAGTCAGGCGCGCAGAATACTTTGAACAGGGAACGGTTAGCGGTCCTCTATCTTGAGGCCTCGTGCGTTTGTTCGATTGCCAAAGCATACCCATGACAACCAAGGGTAATTATTCATGGAACACCTCCGCGCTTAAGACCTTGACCTTCCCAGTGTCCAGTTATCTCCACAAATCTAGATGGACACTAGTGTTGCGCTCTACCACTGAATGGGTATTTTACCTTTTGAAATGTGACAACAAATGACTGTAACCCTCTGGTTTATTGTTATAGGTGCATCATGGCCGCGGGTTAGTCGTTCTACACCACACGGTCCATCCGTCCTCTCGGACGTTGAACCAACAAATCTCGTAGCGCGGACGTTGACCAAACAACTTTGTTTGCCGAATAAGACGCGAAGACAACGCTATACATGTATGTTCATGATAGTCCGTTTTGGCATGAGGTATTTCATATGCAGTGGAAACAACAGAAAGCAGCAGTTGTCATATCTTGCTATATTGTTCTTTCAATAAGCGTAACACCAAACTTCTTCGTAATGTAACTGTCTATCTTTATCGCAGGTTGAAAGCAAACGTGACACACAGAAACGCATTCCACCACCCACCTTAATCTACTGCTGATAACAGTTCCAGTTCCATTACTTGTTCGTTTGCGTCTAAGTGCCAATCGCTGCTTCACTATTAAGGGCTTAACAGGTTTTTATTAGCTACATACATATACGCGTGCAGTTTCATATCAGTAACGTTATAAATCACTAAGGAAGGAAAATAGACAGGCTGCCAAGGTGTACAGAGTTGTACTGTGCTGCTTTTCTTCGTGCCTATACCACTATTGCCTTATGTTTGTTGCTTGTGATTCGATGTGAAAACAGTTTCATGAGAATGTATAGCTAACGTGTGTGTAACGTATGCGAAAGTA
Organism: Branchiostoma floridae; assembly: GCF_000003815.2. Lineage (NCBI taxonomy): Eukaryota > Metazoa > Chordata > Leptocardii > Amphioxiformes > Branchiostomatidae > Branchiostoma > Branchiostoma floridae. The sequence continues at coordinate 10,226,192 of NC_049984.1, forward strand.
GTGCATGGTGATATATAAGAAACTTGACATTCACACAGTCACGTCCACCAAGTCACGATAGTCTTATGCGCATCACGTCGCTGAAAAATCCCCTGACTTGACAGGAAAAAGAAACGTTCACTAACATCACAGACGAGGGATTTACATGATAACCCTTTTGACAGCAATATCAATGAGGCATAAAACAGGATACATGAAATTGCTTTTTATATCCAAGCTACCAATCGCCAGGGGACGGCTGCGGTGTTGTCTAAGATCCAGTCGTGATTCTGAAGGCGTTCTCGGGGGGACTGGTAAAGGGGCAATCTGTCTTTCTAGTGGACGTCGTCTTGACACGGGCAATTGATTCAAATTTGGGGAAAACTTCTGCTGTGACGCACACAACCTTGAAGTAAGTAAACGACTGACAACTTTGTGTGGAGTGTCTTTCATCATCCTGCCATCTTGTAGCTGGAACTTGCGTTTCAATCTCATCTTCAGTCACGCCTTTCTTTCTGTCTCTAATTTGATCCCTAGTCTAAATGTAGAATTGTCTTGTTCTTCAAATTTTAAGATCAAATATTAACTCTACGCTAGTATAGACTGGTCGTAGCCATCAAGACTTGTCGCAGTATCCTAACATTTGTGTGTGCGTGTGTGGGGGGGGGGGGGGTCTGGTTATAGTTAATGCATTTTGTATTCACCTTCCAATAGCAATTTTCGATTTCCATGTTTATAGACTAGGACAGGAAAATGTTACATCACTTTCATACCGTTAGCATAACATTGTCAACCATATCGCAGAAAATTATGTGTGTAAAGTCATTTCCTTCAGTTCATCATCTAACTCTTATCACTGGCTTAGACAGAAAACGCGATAAGTTAGCAATAAAAAATGACTGGCGATGAAAACGAAATAACGATCGTTCCAAAGCAGGCCCATGTTTGATAAGGGCCGTTTATCACTTTTATATGCAGCGCTGTTTCCACCGTGACGAAACTTCGTCATTCTCTTATCGGAGGCTCCTTCGGTAAAGATCAGTGTACCCGATCCACTCAAAAATGAATAACGGAACTCTCACCAATGACATATTGAAGACTATATACTATATATATATAAATACAGATAGTGATCTTCAGAGTCAATGTGTATTAGGGTTGATAACAGTGCTCGAGACAAAACAGCTTTGGTATCTACCGACAAAGTATGTTTGTAGAGTAAAGTGCTTCTTTCAACCGTTGACGTTAGAATTCTCTTCGGCAACCACACATAGATATGGTCTTGACTGGTGTATAAACTATCATGGGGCATTACGGAATCGCAAGATAGCAGAAAATATAAATTGCACTTGCCGCCGAGACGAAACGCTTCCTGAGCTCTTTGCATTAAAGTTAGTAGGTCTAACTCCATCAATATGTGCCGTACAAATCCACGGTGGATTCGGTTGGTACCGACAGGTGCGCTGGGGTGACAAAGATAGGCATGATGGAGGGAACGGCAAGCAGGGTGGAACGCAAACGAAACAAAAATCGATCGCGAATTAAGGAATTGTCTTCCTGCAACAGCGAAGGGCTCATCAAAGGTGTATGAAGGAGCCGTGCACCACTCAGCGGTTTGTCCAGCACTAATGTCAGATAGAGATAACAACTAGGCTTTAGGGAGCTTCAGATGGAGGTATATACTCTTGGGTTTAGAGTCATACTTGATTGAAAACGTAATCTACGAAGGTTGCTAATGTCATTATTTATCTATGCTTCTTCCTCTATGCTTTAATGGAACATGGTGATGATAAGTAAACCCCGGCAAACGGATTCTTAGGTTTGAAGTACGGTCCTGTCGGCAAATGTCTACGTTTAGTACTGACTCCACCCTCGCTTTTAAACGAACAGTTGGTGATTCACGATGGGGCGGTAAAAGGTGGTATTTTCTGGGGAGTTAATGTACAACTCTGGCGATCCCATTCCACTGGTCTAATCGCTCACGTCTTCCAAATGAAAGATCCGGACAAACGGAAATCATTCTTATGTCCAGTATCCTCAATAAGTACAGCGATAGTGACTACATATATCAAGATGTAATCGCGGCTGTTAATGGCAACACAATCTGCTAGGACCACTTGGAGTTGTCTCCAAGACGAATCCTCTATTACTGCGGATCGTTACGGGCAGGTTTCCAAGTGTAGGAGGCAGCTAACTTACGATAAAATCTGCTGACAGGAGGCAGAAGTATCGTCTGTGGCCCCTGGCTGTTCGATCCCAGCTATAGAGGTCTCACAAACATGGTCTGCGTCAAGAGAACAAAATCGAAAAACGACAACGATTTCTTCCTACCAGGAAATGTGCGTCGATAAGACGTTGCCTATAAGTACCAACCAATCAACGTAATGACCAATTAGTGTAGCTTAGAATGGAATCTCTAAACCGCAAATTATAGTCCACACCCAGAATGATTTCTGAACTAGAGTTCCACGAACACATACCTTTGCCAAATAAACCAGGTTTGTTATGTAGAATGATGTCTGTAGACATAAATGTGTTACTCATTACATTTTATTTTATATGCCCGGAGTTGGTTCATAACATTTCACCATTGCTTATACAAATTAGATCCCTATTTACATACTGATATTAAATTGTATCAAGCATCACTTAAGCTATCAGCATACCAAAAATCATGATGATCCTTTCATCCCTTCTTGACTTATTCTCTTTCAAAGTAGGAAACTAAACCGGCTCCTGCAGTTCAAGAAAAGATGTTACCGGACCCAAACATACACCTCTTAGTCTCTGCCATCTTTCTCAGTTCCATATGTGTCAAGTTTGAAAGTCCTATCACGGAATGCAGTGGATTTATCAACTTTCCGCATTAATTATGCAAATTGTTAATTTATATAATTAGTATCTCATTGTGTAAGTTTTTACTTAGGATATCTACATACCAAAAATCATGACGATCCGTCAACATGTTCATATTTTGTCATTAATTGTGCAAATGAGATCATCATCTGCATAATTAATATGTATAAATATTTCTTTCTTTCTCAGCTACAAATGTGACAAGTTTGAAAGTCCTATAAAGGAATGCAGTGGATTTACAAACTTTCCTCATTAATTATGCAAATTAGCTGTTGACTTGTAAGTCTTCCCTTTGGCTATCTACATACCAAAAATCATGACGATCCGTCAACACGTTTATATTTTCTCATTAATTATGCAAATGAGGTCGTCATTTGCATAATTAAGATGGATTTTCTCTCTTTCTCATCTATATATGTGACAAGTTTGAAAGTCCTATCATGAAATGCAGCGGATTTATAAACTTTCCTCATTAATTATGCAAATTAGTTGCTGATTTGCATAATTAGTATTCCATAATGTACATTGTTACTTGGGCTATCTACATACCAAAAATCGTGACGATCCATCAACACGTTCTCGAGTTATTCTCGTCCAAAGTTTGAAAGGAAATTGGCAACTGCAGTTCCAAACAAGCCGCTAGGGGGTCCAAACTTATAGTACTTACTCTCTGCCCCAAGGGCTATCTACCACTCAAAAATCATAAACACAGCATGTCCAGAACACGAGATATCAAAAACTGAGGTTCTGCTGCAGTACCGTAGCAAGCCGCTAGGGGGCCCATTATCGAACTTGACCTTCGTTTTCCCGACCCCTATCCACTTACCAAATATCACCGGGATCCATCCAAGGCTTCTTGAGTTATGCTGTTAACTTAACACACACACAGACAGACAGACTCACAAGCCTAAAACATAACCTTAGCCATTCTGGCAAAGGTAATAATAAAGTATTCGCAACAAACAATATGAAGTAGATGTTTCGTCAATAGCTCATATCTATCAAGTACTTGCAATCCTGTCTAATAATGTAATAATCGACAGATATGATGTTAGACTCGTTGTTACTCTCTGGAGAGACATAATTGATAAAATGTAGGGAAGTTCGGTTAGTTGAGAAAGACGCAGTTGTCTGATGTTCGCCGGACGGAGTTAGTCCCATTCTAAGCACGTACGAAATATCACACAGCCAACCCCACAATGCATGTTGACAGACTCGTATCGGTTGGTATGAAGCCCTCTGAAAGAGAATAGTCACAGAAGAGATTTTTACAAATCGCCGGAAGTGGTGATTTCCACTGGAACATCTGAATCTCGGGATCATATAAGCCCGATGGATCTGGTACTGCCAGGGAGGATGGACATAAAGCATCTTGGGAAGGAACTAACGAACTTGTGTCTTCGGTTGTTTACAGATCGATAATTCAGGAAAGGGGTTCCTCTATATTTGAAGGCCCAAACCGTGTTATGTACGAATCCATGACCAATAGTCGAAACATGTAACCGTCAGTGTGTTTTAGTCAATCGTTGGAGTCTTGAAACTGGCTTCGCTGAAAGTGTAGCCACCAGTGTGTTTTTAAGTCAATCGTTGGAGTCTAGAAACTGGCTTTGCTGGAAGTGTGATCTTCTGCCAACTGGTGATAACGTTAGATATTTCGTCTACACGGTCTCTCCTGAAAAAGCGCCTCCCAGTCTGGACACTTAAATCCGCGGTTCCGCAACATGGTTCTTAAATCAGATTTGTTCCCGTGTTTTCCGAGCGCAGGAACAAATTTCGTTTGCAACGCCATTTTTCAGGCACGGGTCACAAAGTGGTTTCATGAAGTAGGTGGTCGATTCAACCCAAGGTCAAAAAGGTCATCATCCCTGCCCTTTATAACACCCCAGTGATAAGACTGTTTGAAAAAGTGATGTCTGAATTTAGAAATGATGCTACAGTGCAATATTGTACTGGGGTACGCTACGCCAAACGAATTAGTAAATGCCTAATTTGCATTTAGAGGAAACAGATTTCCGAATTTGGCGCAGAGGACCGATCTTGTTAAGATTCGAAAGTCTGAATAGTCGTCTAGGATTTGGTCTGCATACAAAGTTTTTTTTTAATACGGAGACCTCATGTGGCATACATATGAATGATCAGTGTAAAACACCATCTGGCATGGCGGTGCAAATTGTGTATTAAACGGAATGAGACAGTAGTCCGCTGGATTTCACTCCTCCTGGTCTTAAATAACAAGTAGAAGGGGGCCTGTGCTGTAAACATCAGTGAAATACAAAATTAAGTCTGCTGGTATTTCGTAATATCTGTTCACCGGGTAGTCGGTCTTATGTATGCCAAAAGTTTGATGTACGTAGAAAGAATGAAGCCAGTTGCCAGTTAACTTGGCAAAAAGATTCTGATTGAATGCAGTTTAGTGCCTTTCACTCCCACGGTGTTGATGGACTCTAACTATACGCTCCCAGTATTTTGCTGATGCACGTCGTCATTACACAGACGTGGGTCTGACGTGTGAAGAATGTTCGAACCGCTCAATAAAAAGGCTTTTAGGTCGGGATTAGCGAGTTAAGATGCTGCACATCTGGTACGTGCTACGTGCCCGGCATAAAGGCGGAGAACGATCACGTCGTGCGGTAGGACGTTTTCGGTTGACCTGTTGCTGCGGAGCCCGGGCAGACCGTGATAGATACCCCGTGTCCGCCGCCCACTTCAACAGGTCTTCTGCCCAATAGATTACGTCGGAAGCTTCCTTTGACGTATTTCACCTCCGGGCTTTCATCGATTTCCCCCTGTTTATGTAATCTTGTCCAATCACGTGGGCTATTATTAGGATGACAGTGCAGCATTGGTGACGAGATGCACGATCGATTATGGCATTTTTGCGCCCTTTTGAGTATAGATTGTTAGATATTTTAGGAAATATCTCTGCCACCGCACTAATGTCACTGAGTTGTAGTTTCGGGCCATTGGATTAGTTTGACGTTAGTTACCACACGTTATGGAGGTCATTGTGCCTCCGAATTCTGAATGCAGCATAGCAAGATTCCAACTGCCAGTTATCAGATTGTACACGACCTTTGAGGGATGGCGCATCAGAATATTTAAGAGCAGTACAAATCGCCGTTGTTGAGAAAACATCTTGATGAGATGAAGTTGAATCGTTCAGCGAAGTGTTTCCACACTTGCTACACATTATACATTACAAGTGTATGCAAGATATACCGTATTATCAACATGTATGACGTGTTGGAACTATTTACTCAAACATGTTGGACTTGCAAGGGGGTGTCCATGCGGGTGTTGAACCTTTTCACACAAAATACATCATATCTCATTTGAATGGCTGTGATAGACTACGATACCAAGATTTCTTTGAGATTCATTATTATTCAAGCCTCGAGTCACAGAAAGTTGGGAGCCAGTAAGCGTCTTACGGCTCAGAACTTCAGGCATGTAAGGGAAATTGCAAGCTGTTCATAAATCATGCCAGCTTGAGTTCTACCTGAATGCTTAGTTTTCCTTCCCTCTAGGCCTAAGATTTGCGAGGCTTGTTCCCACTTGGAGAATTGGCTGTTACTCATTAACTGCAATCAGTAGATAAGAGTTAATTGCAGTTCCAAAATCAATAAAAGGGCTTTCTGTTTTACTCTTAGTTGTACGTTGTAGCATTATACAAGCCTAGTAATAAGGAGACAATGCAAAATATGTGCAAAATATTGTCTACAGTTCTTATTAGCTAATAGATACAATCCACATTTTTCAATCACCAGCCTCTTTAATTGTTCTATATAAAACTTTACAATATACAAAATGATTTCCACCATCATTCATAGTATTGACTTTTCACATCGATTCTTGCTACTACATTGTATACCAGTAGTATTTAAGGGGATACCAGCCCCAAGTATATAAAAACTCAGCTCATTTTTGGTAAAATTACATGGAAAACCACAGTTAGCATTATGTACATCTAGTATCAAATATTTGACTTAATATACATCTTACAGTAACGAATACAGCAATTGTATGCAACAACATTGGGTTTTTATATCACTATCATCTCCATTCTATTTATTGTCTCTTGTGCTTTCACAGAAAGAAGAAAGTGCAATACTTAGGTTAATATTTTTAACTTTAATAGACGTTTTTGATAGATTATAATGATTTTATTATGATGATTTCATGTCAAAATAGCTTCTCACTAGATTGCTACAATACAAAGTACATGTAAGTTATGATGTAACAGTTCTACTACATTATGCACCAGACATAGGGACACAGGTTTTTAAAAAATCATACAAACATTATGTTGTCACCATCTCATTTTAAAAATCATCAAAGTCACTATGCAGTCTTGATATAATTATACATCACATATAAAACAATTCAATCCTCTTGGCTAAACATATATAATATTCATAGATTTCTGCATTAGATGCTAGTTTTGATCCATAGCTCTTGGCAAGAACTGTGTTGTTATTTAGCTGTTGTTCATGCAACACATATGGCTTATTGCAGCAACACTTTCTAATGCGTTGTTTACACATACAGTATGTGCACAGATACAGGCTAATGCAACTTAAGGCACCTGTGTAACTATTTACAACAATGATATGATTGTCTCAAAATAAAATTTCCTCTCTACACCTTACCAAAAGGTGTTTGGTTGATATACAGTATCTTTGGTGTTTTTTGTCTTGAATATCTTCCCTATACACGTGTATTATAACCTTGTTGAAGGTAGTGCTTTGTTAAAGCTGTCATCTTCATTCTCATACACAATCTTACTGCCAGGTGGAGGGCTGGGTAAAATCTCATCATTGACAAATGCTTCATTCTGGTACACAACACTGTGACCATCATTACTACTGTTCATTCTCTTCCTAACCTGTTGGTTATGAGGTTTCACAAGACCTTGGTATTCTGAAGGCTTCAGGTCTTGGTACGTGGACGTGTTGTGATCTTCCATCACATATTCCTCCGACATCATGGCCTGTTTGATGGTGTTAGTTGCTCCTGACATGTCTGTATACTGTGAGCTCTGGGGTACGGGAGGGAGGTCACGCCTGCTTTTTGCACTCTTGGACTGATTAACAGCATTATCAAAGTCTGTCTTGGGTACAAACTCGGACTCGGCGTAGTGATCGATCCTGAACTGATTCAAGTCTTCATAGATGTGTTGGTCGAACCTCTGGCCTGGCAGCATACTCTGGTTGTTGATGTCCTGCATGATGCCACTGTCACGGCTACCGCGGAAGGCCTTGTTCTGGTGGCCTATGTTGGCAGTGGGCGTGGGAGGAAGCTTCCGCTTCTGTTTTCTCTTTGTGTGGATGACGGCAGCGACTATGGCAACAACGATGACCGTGAGGCAGACCAGCACCACCACGATGATGATGATGAGGGTGTCATCAGCGACCCTTGGTACTGGGGTCATCTTGGGTGTTGTTGTTGTCTCCAGACCTGTTGGAAAACAATAGAACAATTAGCCTTAATGGACATTCAGATCATGTAATACAACAAATGAGCAAAATTAATTAACAATGCATCTATGGACAGGTAACCACATCCTATATTAGGGCACTGACTGTTGACACAAAATCTGGACCAAAATTATGTGTATACATGTATGTGTACTGATAGCTAGTATTGTCATGGTAAAATAGCTTTCACCTCAACTTGTGTTGATTATGGATATATGTGTATTTCCAACATGAGCTAGTAAACTTAACAAGATTAACAGTTGCCCACACAATATTATTTTCTGGTAATGCACATATGTACCCACCTTGGACAGACAGGGCAAATCCATTGCTGTTGGCAGCCAGGCCTCCCATCCGCCCCGTTCTCAGCTGGGTCTCCATGGCCTGCTTCAGAGTGTTCACATCTGGACTGGTCTCGTTGGCAAGGATGGAGTGCTTGGCTGTGAAGTCCACAATCACACTGCCTGACCTGTATATATAGAAAAATCAAGAGGTTAGCTTAGCTCCCTCTGATGACTTATACTGTAACCAGAACTTACAAGGGCAAAGGAGCCTTTAGGAAAGAGAAGATTACATTTGTATAATTTTTTTTTAGATTGTACATTTGTATAATTCTGAAAAGCTTGTATTCTTTTCAGGTGGAAGAAAGTTTCAAGTATTTAACAGAGTATGTGTGGAAGGCAACCTCAAGCCAACCGTTCACACTTACACCACATCTTCAGAAAAGATCCTGGAGCCATATATTCCCTATTTAGGAACTTTATCCAAACCAACACGCAACAGTTGCATGTATTCAACAGTTGCATTTTTCAAAATCTATGCTTCTGTAGTAGAATGAATGCAACACCAACCTGACATCAGTGATCTCTGTGACATCCATCTCCCCAGGAAGGCCAGTGGCCTGGAACATCTTCTGGAACTGTACAAAAGATGGAATCAGTCATCAGGCATTTCTTTTGCAGGGTGTTTTAGAATTCAGGGACAAAAGAAGTTAGGAAGGTTACATTTATTATAGGATCCAAACTTACATTTCTGATGAAGCTGTCTTCAAATTCTGGAGTACGCAGGTCTGAGGTGTAGGCCAGATTCAGCCTGATGGTGGTGTCATAGAGCTCAAAGGCTGTAATGAACACAATGTATTCAGGATTAAATGAAGTTCCACTTGTGTTAATGAAAACTTCCAAATGAACGTATTTCTATGTTGTATTAAACTCAAAAACTTGATTCTATAAGTGCAGATTATCAAGATTTAAAAGAAATGAGAATATTACTGACATTTCATCAAATGCAATTAATGTAATGGACATAAACACGTCAACAATGTCAAGGACATAGAAAGGCTGAGAGGCAACATTTGGGATGCTGATAACTTTATATCACAGCAGAGTAGAATTTATTTGAATTATAATATTACCTTTGTTGCAGGTCATTCCTTCATGCTTGACTGCACAGCGGCAAACAAAGTTAGAACCTTGGGTCTCACAGTGCCCTCCATACAGGCAAGGGTTGGGGTCGCAAGGAGTGGGAGCTGGGGTGGTTCCCAGGTAGCGGCAGTTGGCATCCATCTCTGCTGGCCTTGTGCACTTGCAGGTGTACTCGTCTGACTCCGTGACACAGGAACCGCCATTGATGCAGGGGGCACTTGCGCAGTGGTCCACTGTCCCACAAAACTCCCCGTTAAACCCAGAGGGGCAGTCGCACAGGTAGCCACTACCATTGTTGACGCATGTGCCATTGTTTTGGCAAGGAGGGGCCTGCTTTTGGGCAGCAGCACACGGCAACAGCTCTTCACAGTTCTCTCCCTGAGTTTCTGGTGATTGGCACACACACTCGTATCCTCTACCATTGTTGGTAGGGTTGCATGTACCATTGTTAAGGCAGGGTGACTGGCCTTCCACACATGGGTTGTTGTAGACCTGACAATGTGAGCCGATGTACAAAGGTGGACAGGAACACTGGAATCCACCCTGGTAACTTGAGCATGTACCGTTGTTATAGCATGGACTTGAGTCACAAGGGTCAATAGAAAGTGAGCAGTTTGTCCCTCCAAACCCTGTAGGACATGTACAGGTGTAGCCATCCCTCAGGTTCAAACAGGTGCCACCATTCTGACATGGGTTGTTGTCACAGAATTGTGTCTCATATGCACAGACTTCGTTCATGATACTTGGCTCAGTGCATGTACAAGTAAAGTCACCGTGTGAACCTGGTACACATGAACCTTCATTCTGGCATGGTGATTTCTCGCAAGGGTTGACCATCTCTTCACAGTTCCTGCCAGTGTATCCCACAGTACAGTTACAAGTGTAGCCGTTGATGCCGTCTGTGCACACCCCATTAGCACAAGGAGAGGAACTGCACTCATCAATGTTGAAGTCACAGTTCTGCCCTGTCCAGCCTGCGGGACACGTGCACTCATACGATCCACGGGTGTCTCGACACTCTCGTCCATTGCAAACATCCGAGGACTGACATTCATTGGTGTCTAGAAAATGATGGATACGACAAATGAGTAAAACTTCAGTCAATCAAAATACCTGACGTGTATTACAGTTTACACATCTTGTCCAATGACACAAGCACACACAATACGTTTTTTGTACATGTTCATAACTGACCCTGCATGCAATGTGGTAATGCTATCAGAGTTAACAAATGTACTGCATCTTCCGTAGAAAGTTTAGCTTTGTATGGAGAGATTTCAGGGAGATTTCAGTATTTTTGAAAGGGGTATTAAAGTAATGGCTAAGACATTGCCAAACAAGTCACCACTTACCAAGACACCAGGACGGCGTTCGTGCCAGTAGGTCTCCATGTAAGATCCCAGCAGGGCGGAAGTCACCCCAGGCCAGCACAGTCCCGCTGGTCCTGTCCACACAGGAGGCGGCCAGAACCCCCACATCTCCTGCTGACAGCTTGTCATCGTACAGGTTCAGCCGGGTCAGCTCACCATGGTACGCCTCTCGGGGGTGGAAGCTTCCTCCCACACTGTCCTGATCTTGACCTGATCAAAGATTGGGACCATAGAATGGTTTTGTTTAATATCTATGTCGATGAAAGTTAGACATCCAGGTTATAAGAAATGCCAAATAGCAGTTACTCATGACAAGCACCGGAATATGGACGTATCATTTCTTTATATCATAGTTAATTCAGAAGATAATGTAATGCAATGTTAACATTATAGATCGCACTATTAAAATGCCTTGCAGGCTCCTACCCTCTAAGATTGAAACAGTGACTACTAACACATCTGATACAACAGTCTGGCTTCAGGGAAGTATTTGGACAATGTCCAAGTCTCTGATGAAGCATTCCAATTACATGTAATGTACCGTACAAATTCCCATCAGAGGCATCTTGAATAGAATCAAATACCTTCTTTAACCTGTGTTTCTGTCTGACGTAACTTCGCCGTTGAGTGATTTAAGACTGACTGCCTTCATCTAAGTAGCAGCTAAAAATGTGCTTATCTAAGTCAAGACTATTATGTATTACTTAAAAGCAACACGGCATATTCACTTACCAAGGACAACAACTCCTCCTCCCATGACCTGTGTCCCCGTGGCCAGTCCGGCCCCACTGTTCTGTAAGTTGCCGTTCAGGTAGAACTCCCAGCTGCCACCAGCACTGACCCAAGACACACAGACGTGGTGCCACTGGCCATTGTTCACTGCCACATTCAGAAGCACCTCCTCGCCATTCACAAACAACTGCAATAGATACAGTAGACAAAAGTTAGAGCCTTTTACATGTTATCACTATTCTTTTATCACTTGTTTGTAGCTGACTGTGGAGAACTTTCAATTTCATTCAACCCTGGCAACTGAGCTTCCTGGTTTTTGCAGGATCTTTGAAGAATCCCTCAATCTAACAGGCCTACTAGCACTTTCTCATGTCATGTGCAATCTTTTCTTTATCTAGCTGACAAATATAAGATGAAGAAGGTAATCCATGCTAGCTGTTTGCTATTTGAGTTACAAAGAAGAAAACATGATTGACCTACCGTGAGGTGTGCTGGGTCGCTCAATGTGAGTGTGTTATCCCTGTTGAGGAAGTTACTCTCAGCAGCATAAGAGAAGATGGTGCCAGTGTTGATGGTGTCTGAAGTCCTGAGCCATGTACACAGTGTGAACTGGGGCAGGTTGTGTAGGAACTCGGCCCTGAACATGGCATAGTCTGCAGTGGTTATCTTTGTGAACACCAGGTCGAAGTCAGCTGCATTTGCTGCAATGTTGAAGATGTCATTCACAAGTTAGGTTTTTGTTTCTTTGTACAAAATCTATGTGATTCCCAAAACATAATGTTCTAGAAAGAATCAGATTGGAATTTACGAGTGCGTTTTTACAATTACACTGATAACTGCTTCATAACTTTTCTGTTGCTCTACTTCACAGAGGACAGGTTACTTTGTATAATGTGTATTTACAAGCCAAGATTGATAGGAAAATCAAAAGATCAGTGATGGTTAGAAAGTCATGTGTCGTACCATAATTGAAGATGGGTGAATGTAAGATTCGTTAAGCTGAATTTGAGAGCACGCTCAGTTCAACATTGGCTGTTATGAAATAAGAAAAACAACAACTAATTAGATCCTTACCATGCTGGCAGGTTTTGCCAGAGAAGGATGGGAGACATTCACACACAAAGTCATTCAGTCTGTCATGACAGGTGCCTCCATTCTGACAGGTCACCCCCTCACAGTCATCAGTGTCTACCTCACAATGTGGACCTGGTGGGGAAAAATATCAGTCAAGTAAGATATATCATTCCTATAATCATACAATCTTGCCATAAACTTAACAATACTGAGGCTGGCGCAAGATGATATCATCCCAATGTCCATCTACTAGATATGTAACATTATGTAGAAACACTTCAAAGTGTTATGGCTTGTTATCTGTATCAACAACAACTGACAGGTTAGTGAATGAAGACATTTATTGCAAATTTTTTTGGCTAATGTAACATGATGGTATTTACAATTATGGTGTTTGTCCGTCAGGTCCACGAGGACTGGAATTACAATTTACATTACATTTGTATGTACATACAAAGAACCAATCTTCTCTACTACATTCGCCTTCCTCTCACTTCTCGGTCATTGCATATACCTCACTGTGTGATTGGTTAGAGTTGGTTTATCAAAGGCTGTGAGGAATATAATTTTTTCTTTACAATTTAATAATCTGAAGTGGGGATATTTACTTAACACATAGTTGAATAGAATGTTTCTATCACTGTCATACAAAGGACAATCTACAGTAAAATGTACTTTGTCTTCTACTTTACATATGACCACAAAACTGACAGATTCTATTGCTACCAGACAGTTGCTCACCTGACCATCCCTCCACACAGGTGCAGTTGTACATGTTGACCTGGTCGTTACAGGTCCCTCCATTCTGGCAGGGTTGGGACTGACACTCATCAATCTCCCTGTCACAGTGGTCACCTGATGAGATAGTGGTAGAAATGTGTCACTTCATGAACTATAATGTACAATAAAAACTGTCACTTCAACCTAGCAACGAAATGTGTTCCTTCATGAACTACAATAACAATGTGGTATGCATTAAAGGCCCTAAAGAGTGGTGTCTGTGGCGTTTTGGGGGGTGTTTTTGGTGTTCAAACTACTAGTTTTACAAGCACTGTTACAGTAGGGTAATGTAGAGATTTGAGGGCAATTTAATATAAATGTAATAATTGTCAACCTTCAGTTGGTTTTTCATAAGGATTCAAATAAAACAGCATGAACATATCAAACAGCATTCACCAGTCAAAGCTAGTATTTATATTAATGGGATTATATATTTTTGTGTGATAAGTAAAGACTTTTTTGAAATAGAATCTAAACTTTTGTTTGACAACACATGTCATAGCAATCCCATGCTGTACTCTAAAGCATAAAAAACAACATGTTTTTTTAAAGGTCGTGGTTTTGATATCATTACAGTGGTAGTCTTACCTGCAAACCCAGGTGGACAATCACACCTGTACCCATCCACCTCATCCACACAGCTGGCCCCACTGAGACAGGGGGAGGATTTGCACTCGTCGATCTCCTGCTGACAGGAGTGTCCCGCATACCCGGGGAGGCAGTAGCACTGGTATGTGTTGAACAGATCGATACAGGTGCCGCCATGTTGGCAGGGAGAGGACGCACACTCGTTCACTTCCATCTGACAGGTGTCACCTGAAGTACAGTGGAGAGGAAGTGTTATACAAATGGATGAATACTTAGTGGTATGTACTGTCTTAATTTGCCATATTTAAAAACAAGATAGTCTTCACTGTCCATGGGAATAACAGCCCCTCTATCCCCAAAGTTGGACAGGCTGTTATCAAGCCTTGCAAAAAAACAAGACTACAAAACTGCTCCTGGAAAGCTCAAAGAAACAGCAAGGATGATAATGTATCTTTTTTTTTAAACTTATGGACAAATCACACTCAAACCTTTATTCAAAAGTTTATCAGTATGACGTTACTTTATTCTATGTTCATATAATATGATTTTGTTTATTCATATGAGATTAATTGATAGTACTTTCTTATTGAAAGACACAGTATATAAAGATTTAGTCAAGACTTGTTTCTATGAATTATTGAATAGATGGAGAGTTGGCAAGGTGATGTATGTAGTGAACTGTTACAGTCTCCATACACTCACTGCTGATTTTGCATTCTGAGAACACCAGTATAATATTTCATGCCCTTCACCTTAGTATGAAGCTTTGCACCACAGCATACACCTTTGTCAACAGCTGTACATTCAAGCACCTTTTTTTTGCAAAATCAATTTTTCCTCATCTCTAAGTTAAAGGCCACCTATAAATATGTAGGGAAGCTTTGGTCCTTCCTTTGACATTTGCTCTCATGACAGCAAATTGATTCCAGAAAAGTGGACAACCGATAATTCAGTTATGACTTTTGGGTGGCCTGTGTCTACTGCATGGTGCAGCTCATTAATAGACTATCAATGTTTTCCTCTTGGGATCGATACTTCTTGACAGTTCCCATGGAATGAATAGCATGTAGCATATGCAAAACCTTGACTTGGTTCCCAAACAATCACTCAAGACTTTCGTTGTATAGAAACTGAGCCCGATGGCTTAAAATCCAATCTCTGATACAAAGCTGATTGTGCTTCTAAAGATTAGGATCAATGTTTGGCTCAACCCAAGGCAGGGCGAGGTCATCATCTCTGGATCACATTTGCTTTATTTAATGTCAATGTCTTTAGACAGATTGGAACACAAAACTTTGGGTTTCTGTTGTACACTGTACAAAAAGTACAATATTTGTGTGATCTTATTCTTGCTAACTTCTGACAAAAAGAGTTAAGGTATCAAAGATGAACCCAAGAAATTATTATGACTGAATTAAGGGAACAAAGCTGAATGACAAAAATCCTTTATGGTATTCTCACTCATAACACTTGTTGACCTATGTTGCTCTAATTCCAGTATTTGGGATTTGTCTGTTGTTTGAAACATCAAACATAAAATTGCTAAAATACATTTAGTAGAATAAAGTACTCCACTGACCTGTATAGCCAGACACACAAGTGCAGTTGAAGCCATTGATTAGATCCTGGCACGTTCCATTGTTGTTGCAGGGGGTGGAGGCGCAGTCATCAAGGTCCTGCTCACAGTCTGTCCCATTGTATCCTGGAGCACAGTGGCACAGGTAACCCCCCACAAGGTCCTCACATGTGGCTCCATTTTGGCATGGGTTGGAATGGCAGTTGTCATTTGCTGTGAACAAAAAGAAATCATTGATGATTCATACTGCAGTTCACAATTTGACAAAATGCTTCAAATAACTCCATGTATGCAACAATACAAGACCCCCTAGCA
Source organism: Branchiostoma floridae (assembly GCF_000003815.2). Taxonomy (NCBI): domain Eukaryota; kingdom Metazoa; phylum Chordata; class Leptocardii; order Amphioxiformes; family Branchiostomatidae; genus Branchiostoma; species Branchiostoma floridae. Next base: position 10,242,363 of record NC_049984.1, read on the forward strand.
ACTGACCTCGGTACTGAAATGTTGGTTCATCTGGTCAAGTAAGCCAAAATTAGCTGCCTTTGCTCTGATAGGATTTTTTGAAAGAAAGGAATGCACTCTGCACTTAATGTGTAGCAGGTAAAATATTTCTGTTCAGATCCATGTGTTTTGAAATGTAGCACCAAGAAGCTGACCCTAATCTACAGAGGTATTTAACCTACACTCAACATTGTGCTACATGAATATCATGGATACTGGGCATGGTACTGAGCACTTCTAGCACTTGTCTTGCTAATAAAATGATGCTTACTATTTGTACAGCTGAACTAGCCTTTCACTCTATGTACTTTTCATTACAAAACAAGGTTCAATCTGTATACACTACAGTCTAATGGCATTTCAGCACCAAGGAAAGGTCCGTCACAAAAATGTATGAAATCTTACCAAAGCAGTCATTAGGACTGGTTGCCCCCAGGAAGAATGTTTCCTGTGTCCCAGGGCAGTCCACACAGCCCCTGCGCCCGGGGTTGGGGTTGTAGGTGTTCAGGGGACAGGGCTCGCAGGGTTGGAGTCCCGTGGGGGAGAAGTGACCAGCAAGGCAATGACCTGCACAAAATCATTGTATGAATAACTCATGATTCTACAACTAACATCTCATACTTGATCAAACATGTGGGAAGTGCTGATTATATTATATATCTACTACAGACATTACTTGCACTGGTAAATGAATATGCAAAAGGAAGATGTTGAATCATATCCCTCTATATTGAACAAAGACATAATGTATTAAAAATACTGATGCGAGAGAAATGTTTTTATATGATCTGTTAAGTGGTATTTGATAACTCACTAATGCACTGGTCTGGAGATGTGGAGTTCATGCCAACTGTGGACTTGCTGTCGGGACAGGCGAGACACGTGGTGGCGTTTCTCTCAGGCTGGTAGTAACCAATGTCACATGGGCTGCAGTCCTCCAGACCTGTGTCTGAGAACATCCCAGGCTGGCAGAATCCTGAAACAAAAAGTTTTCATGAAGCATAAAAAATAGACAGCCTCTACTTGACTTCTTATGGATATGCTTGGTTAAATCATGATCAAATGATGGTCAAATCTAATGCTTAATGATTTATTTACTAGGAGTACATTATGTTTAATAGAAATTAAAGTAGCAAGAAATGATCAAATAATCCTTGTCACCACATCACTTTTGGATGAAATAATTGCTCCAAAATATCAGATTTATCAGAATAACTAAAGGTGACTTGCATTTTGTACAAGACTTAAAGCAACCACATTTTATATCATGTACACACCCCTGCAGTCGGTTGAGTTCTTGGATCCCTCAGACAGAGTTGAAGTACCAGCGGGACACTGTTTACACTGGGTTTGCATCTCCTCATCCTGGTACCAGCCCACTGCACATGGCACACACACTGTACCGTTCCCATATGTACCCACTGGGCAGTTCACTGGAGACAAAGGAAAGCACTGGTTTAGGAGATGACTTGAAGTATTAAACATAGACTATTACTGAATCATATATATATGAAAAGCAATTCATGGCCTACATCAAATTAAGCTGCCATTTCTATTGAGTATGGGTAGTTTGAAGAAGAAGAATCAGCTTGTGCCATCTTCCAATTTGGTGCAGAAATACATCTGGCATCTGAATGAATGGTAAGAGTACTCCATAAACTTTTATTGCTCTTATGCTGTACTGTGGCTCAGGACATTATGCCTTAAGCCATTGGGATGGCACGCTTCCATGGTATACTTTACATTAAGGCTTTGAAGTTGAAATGCATCCAGATACGTGATAGCACTGGACATGAAAGGTTTATATTGTATCAGTGTTTAAGTCAACAATTTAGAGTATAGTTCAACTTACCACATGATGCTCCAAAGTTCTCAATCTTTGCCAGTTGTCCAGGGGCACAATTCAGCTCAAACTCGGCCAAGAAGCCTGTGTAGTGCATGGGCTCCAGGGTCTCATTTCCTAGTGGTAAGTCAAATGTCTTGTTCTCCACCTTATCAGCTATCTCGAAGTACATCTCATCCAATGCAGTAGCAATGGCTGCTTGGTCATGCTGTAAGACATCTCCTCCATCACCAAACACAGCCACAATGACAAAGAAGATCTTGAGGTTTGCTTGTTGTTCGGTCTGTCTTTTCACAATTCTGTGGTCATCTGCCCTTGTTCTTATCCTGTCATCACTGACATCCCTTCGTCTTCTAAAAGTCACTCCACACTCAACCTGAGCAAAACACAAAAAAGAACAAAATTTATTAGATAATCTTTGCTGTGATCATTTTTAAAAGGAGGGATCTTCTGTGACAGTCTAAGTCGAATTTGAGACCCAACTGGTATAAAATGCTGGCAATGTAATTGATAACTTAACGCAAATCTTTTAGGAAAAACTGAACAACCAATGATACATTCCTCAAAGTTTGCATAAAATTTGAAATGATTTCAATGGCTACATATACAAACATCACAAGGAGCTAAAAATGAATTAGCATAAAGAGGATCTACCTCAATATCAGTCACATTACAGGTGATAGCAGGGTTGACAGCACTGCAGTCACTACTAGTTAGAGTGTTGTACAGCTGAAGGAAACCCTGTTTGATCTCCTCAATGTTTTCCTCACAGTTACCATGGTAGTAGTACAGGTCATTCTTCTGGGTCGCCCTTCCAGGTCTCACACGGCCTGCAACATCAGATTAGTCTGAGTTGATTCCACAGAATAAAGTAGAAAACAAAAGCCTTGCAAGAAATCAAAATCAATGCAAACATTTTTTTCATGTTCCAGTACAACAGCTAGTGACATCTTCAACTCACCTGAACAGTCTGGCCAGGGAAATGGAGACCCATGCCAGTTTCCACTGTAGTCACACTTGTACTCATCTGCTGGGATCACAGCAAAGTCATATCTAGTGAACAGGATAACATAATGTTAATGTTACACCTTTATATCTAGATTTTGATATCGTGATGATATCTAGTTCCAAATCATTATTTCAAATTAAGGCCAAGTTTGTTAAATACGAAAACTGTATAAATCTTCTGTATAAATCTTCCATTCTTCCCTTTTTCCCAAGCTTAATAGTTAGATACACCCTTATATACATGCTGGTTCCTGACTTTCCAATATATATATATGTTTATCAGTGACTTGTATGCACATGCACATGTACCAAGACTGTTACCTCTCATTGCAGCGCACAGTGCAGTACTGCTGGAAGTTTGGGATGGATCCACAAACTGCTACCCCATTCTGAGGTGGGGCAGGAGCCTCACATGCAGGTGCTGGAACAAAAAATGTTAAAGGTTAAGATGTTTTCAGATCAACGTCGTACAATCAACACTCACATAAAATA
>NC_049984.1:10245823-10378323 GCF_000003815.2 Branchiostoma floridae
ATCCTAATCGATATCAGCCGTACAGCTTTGACTGTGAGATTGGCAGTCCTATATGAGATTGGCAGTCTCTGCCACATAGGGCACATCTGTAGAGGGTACATGTACAATGTAGTTGTGAGAAGAACTTAGCCGTACTTACGAAGGAGAGTGATGGTGAATTTACAGCGGCTGTTGCGTGGGAAGTTCTGAGCCCAGCAGTAGACATTGTGGGACCCCAGACTGACTGTCTGTCCCTGGTTAGCCGTGCACTCCACTGGGACTGACTGGTTGTTGTCATCCACATACACAGGGTCTGTCCAGGTCAGGGTATGGCCAGAAGCTGACTGTACTGTAACCTCCATGTTGTCAGGGCAGGACAGCAGGGTGGGTGGCTTGTCATCTGTGGAGGGAGTAAATGTGAGTCAGATAAAGACAATGTAATGTAGAACTGTTTAATACTTGTAATGTTAGGGTGATTTTTGACACATTCCACCAGTGCTTTGAATTATTTTTGTATCATGCACATGATAGAGAATCTGATATACTTGTACTACATAGTTGCTGGATGTCAAGCATTGATTATATTTCTCAAATATAAGTAATGCAATCTATATATGATATCTTTAAAAATGGATTTAAAGAGGATAAAACATGGGTCACCTTCCAGAGGTTGAGTACATAAGACTTATCTTTGACAAAAAAATGATGACCAGTTTGTTACAAGATCAGTAAACTTACTCTCCACACGGATGTGACGTTGACACTGTGATGTTAAACCATACGTATCAGTGGCGCTATAGACCAGCACATGGACTCCGACATCAAAGTGGTATGGATTAGGGTGGTTGGGGTGGACCGTGTAGCTGGGTACAGTGCCGTCGTTGTCTGTCAAAGTGGTCGGACGTACCACCCAGTGGATCAGGGTGGAGTTCATCCCAGGGTCAGAGTAGGTCAGGATGTCTGGAGGGCACACAAGTGTGGGGGTCTGGACATCTGCAAGGAAAAATGAGATCATACAGCTCTTAGTCTTGTCTGATATTTTGTCCTCTAGTAGTATGCCAGAATATATAAGAACAATTCACCTTTATTTGCTTGTGTTGCCAAGAACTAAAAATTCTCACTTTGAGTCTGAAATGAAATATTCACCTGTGCAGGTGAGTGTGCTGCCATAGTGGCTCCACCTGTCTCCTGTTCCACAGGTTTGCACAGCAGCGCCCCCTCTCAGCTCAAACCCTTCACTGCAGTTGACGTTGCACTGAGTGCCATGAGGATGTTTCCTGTAGCCACATTCTGGAGGAGACACACTCGCAAAGGCAGGGACCTCTAGGTTGGGGCATTCCACGGCTACAGAGGAAAGGTAGAGGTGTAAGTGCTCAGGAAACCCACACACTGAATCATGATTGGTCACAGTAGCAGAACAAACTTCAGCTTACCACCAAACCTCATCTATTTCATACTATTCAACAAGATTTTTCCTTTACGACATTTATGCTGAGCTCAGCACAGTGTATATGTTTACAGGGTATGTCTAGTAATGAACCTTGAAAGAAAAAAGAAAAAAGCTTACATTTGCAGTAAGTGGTGGCCCTTGCTCCACTCCACAAGCCATTTTTCAGACAGGTCCTGAAAGTGTCAAAGATGGGAGTCCTGCCAACATCACACATGATCTCCAGGGTAGAGTTGTAGGTGTAGGGACCACTGGCACTGTGGTTGTACACCAGTGTGCTATCACTCACATTGGGATATGGTCCACAGGTCACAACTAGATGGAAAAGACAAAGTGTGCTACAGTCAGAGTCTGGTCCAGAGCTTAAAGGGTAACAAAAACTGAATAAATTGTTCACTACATGTATGTAGAAACAACTGTCAACTACTAATTATCAATTTTTTCATCGTATATTAGAGAAAGATACATGCTGTGCAAGAAAAAGAAGAAAGAGGACAGCAGTTTCGTTTCTGGCCTACCTTTCTTGAAGACTTCAGAGGAAAAGGAAGCAGAACAATGATGAAAGAGAAGTGAGAGACATTTAGGATCTTGGGAACATTGGAAGGAAAATTTTCAAAAATCACACTGAGACAGTCACTATTAACCTTACCAAAATTGATGGAATTCTTCTACAAGAAAGTAAGAAGTGTCTAAATATGGTCTAGTTACATAGACACAATTTTTTCTTGATATATTTCTTACCATTGCAGGTTGGAAGAGTGCCCTCCCACACGAAGGAGGAGTTGCAGTACAGACTGTGTTCCCCCGATGCCCTGTAGCCGGTATCACACGTGATGTAACAGGTGTTCCCAGGTGTGTTCTTACACTGCTGCATCCCAACCACATTGTAATCCACATCTCCAACAACCCTGCCGTTCACATGAACCATCGAGGCATGCTGGACTGCTGGGAGCATGGGACAGCTCCTCGCTGAAAATTGAAAGAGTATGGTTGATTTTAACGATTAAAGATGGCATGCTAGATTAATGGTGTATTTATGGAATATATTTGAGCTCAGTAAAGCTACCAATACAACAATTGAAAAGATACAACCATCTGCTTCAGCCATTTTGATCATTTCATCTTCTTCATTTCATTTGATGAGATATTCCAACAACCCTGACTATCCCAGTTATGACTTATTTAGAAGTTTGTCGAAAATATCCCAATTTGCAAGGCTAATGTTGTTAAAAATAGGAGTGTCTGATTCCTCCCTACCAATTTAAGGCTATTTATGGGAACCAAAACACACAGGCTTTAGTGTGTTATCTTGATTTCATGGTACATTTGTTCTCACTTGTTTTCTACTTGGGTGTGAAATCACTTCCAGCTGAGCCTAGCACTTTAGAGGTACTCTAACACAGGTTAGCTGCCAGATGGTTTTTATCAAAACCACTGTGCCTTGGAATCAAGAGCTTCTCAGGAGCTACATGTAGCCTGGCTTCAAAGGAATATGTAAAAGCACCTTATGTGATAGTTACAAAGCTAAGGTTTCCAAGCAAGTGATTCCTATTACCAGTATATGTTTAATATTTCTTACAAATGCCTCTGTACATTCTTTGCTACCCACACAATTTTACAGCAAATTAAAAGCAGGACTACGGTAGAGATGGCCATGAATAACTTCATATTTTCATATACGTCTTTTGTTTTGTTTTGAACTTGAATTGAATGAAATTGAATTCAATTTCAATTGAATTGTAAAATTCACAAAAGGTCTCATCTTTTGTAGAGAAAAAAGTCTGGTTTAACAACAGTTTCTTAAACAAATGTTGTCATCATCCTGTCAAATGTAGTTAAAGTGTTGTGATGACATCTCACCAGCACATGTCCCGTTCCTTTCCTCCATCCCATCCCCACAGACACAATGGTCCCTTCTGGTGGCTCCTGTACCCACGGTGGTCGTCCCCTCTGGACAGGTGGTACAGTCCGTAGGGCTCAGGGTGTCTTTGTAGGTTCCCACAGGGCATGCTGTACAAGTAGAAAGCAGTGTGACACTTACACCTCAGGTTCAATGATATTCAAGCAGTTATTGTTGAAGAATTTCTCCAAAATAGATTTGTCTAACATTGATGAATTTTAGTCATTTTGTACTAGTTTAGTTCCAATCCTATTAGGCTACCACTGGATGGTAGAAATGCTATATGTCACATGAGACACCTGTCATAGGAACTATCAGCTTAAGCTTCCTGTGGGGAAAATGCTGGACATTTGATTCATCAAGTGAACACAAATTCTGCAAAAAATGCCATTGGTAATGCATAGGCCTGTTCATGTTGTCTCACCTATCAAAAATGTCATATGCTCATATACAATGCAACCACAGCCTCCATCCTCTCGGCTACAGGGCAAAGCATATTGAAGGTCTTTCCTCTTGTGACCCATTATACTGTATAACCACATCCTTCCATACCTGATACGCTCCTGGTTAATACCTACCTGTAACATCACCTCTGAGGTTTCCTCACTTAATCCATGTCAACTTCCTCCTGTGTATGTTCTGTGACATTGTGGTATAGCTACCTTTTGCACACTATACACCCCATGCCTCACTAATTGGCTGAGTATTCCACACAGATGATAATATTCTCAAACAAATTTAAGGATATAGCTAAATTCTTTTACACAACCAGTTAATACTCACATTTTCTTGAAATTATTTTTGGAAACTTAAGGATGGCATGCTAGCTCACCAGCATTCAGTTTAGAAGAAAATTCAGTGGTTGCAATAGATTGTGACCTTTCTTGCCAGAAACACTCCTGAGTTTCGTCACATTATTGACAAATGTGTATACGTAATATTGAACATTTAGCCATCCCCTTTGCTGACTGCATGTTGTCCTATTGACACATCAGCAGTGTATAAAGCAGTAGTAGCATTATTTACCTGTGCACAGGTGTCCATCTCCCCCGTATCCCTCCTCACAGGAACATGTGGCATAGCCAGACTTGGAGGGGCAGGAGCAGGTGGAGTGAGAGCCACAGTTGAAGTCACAGTAGGACCTGTCCGTCACAGACCAGGACTCCTCCTGTTGGTCTGGAAAACAGTAAGGAAAAAAATGTTTCCAAAAGGCTACATCTGCTTGACTGTAGGTCGTGTTAGACTTTCTGAATTATAGTGTACACATGAAATTCTTTTCAATATACTATATGTCCAGGGCTCGAAATTCATTTTTGGGATTAGGTGCACCGGTGCACCCAGCTTAAAGAATTGGGTGCACCAAAAAAGTGTTGGGTGCACCACTTGAATTTAAGTAATAACCTAATATCAAATTCTTAAACAAGTACCGTGACAGACATTTTTATTATCTTTCTAATGCTTGGATGTCAAGAATTTTACATACATTTTATACCTTTACATACATAAACCTAAGAAAATATTTGGGTGCACCCACAGAAAATAATTGGGTGCACAGCTCCAATTTTGGGTGCACCTGGGTGCACATGCACCCAGTATTTCAACCCCTGATGTCTAAAGGAAAGAGTCAGAGTTTTCATCAGAATATTTTTATTTTATTTCCAACAGGTGGTTGCTAAAAAAACACTAGAATATGATATGATATGAATGATTACAGTATATGCAGTCAGAATCAATTCTTCATGTTGAGTCATAACTTCTTTATCAGACCTTAATCATTAGTTGCTTAGTTACCAACAAAACGGCAACAAACCGTTTCACTTGGGGACTAGTGAACAGGGCATTAGTAGACAATGGGCAGGTAGTATTTGTATTGTATCTCTGTGTATCCATTTGAGGGATCTGGGATCTTATGTTGACAGTAAAGTAATGTTGAGACATCACAGTATATTTACAGTGGAAGCCTTTTGTCTTTTCTTTTTTATGCCTCAATCACTCTTTTGACAAGGTTCTTTCCAAGAATCCAAGCAGTAAAAATGTGCAGATTAGTTTTTTTGGGATCACCTCGAATTTTTTTTATGACTGCAAGTCCCTGCAATGTCAATGAAGCACTGTTTTGCCATGGATGCTTAGATTGTGTTGACACAAGGATGTGCTTACGACAGTCAGCTGTTCCAAGTGCATGTTGTAGACTCATTAAGCAACATTCTTTGGACTGTATATGATACTGTAATGCCTAATGAGCTTCCTAACAAACACACAACAAATTATTCCAGTTGTTTACAAAATGTTGATGTTGAAATCTGAAGTGTGGGAATGTACGTTGCTGTACCACACACAATATAAATAACCCATGCCCTTATATGGACACAGGTGCCCAAACATATGCAAGAGCATGACCTCACTCTATAGAACAGGCTTCGTCCGGAAAGAAAGTATTTGCATGACAAAAGGTGACCTGTGACGCTTTTGTCCGTCCTTCCGTGCTAGGTAGGGCCAGGAAGACTGAATGATCCAATAGAAACTTAACTGATTTCAGTTCCTCTTTCTAAAGATGCTAAGTAAATATATCATTCTAACAGTTTCTGAGCCAAGTAAAGCACTACCTCTTTTGATTAATGTGAGGCTAAATCTTTTATAATATTGAGATCCAACCCCCATCAACACTACAAAGAAAATCGACAAAAACAAATTTGAAACCTTTTTGTCTGGTGATTCAACTTGTCAGTGAACGTTTTCAATAACCGCCATCTCACATTATGTCACAAACTTTGTTGACGTTATAATATGGAAATTACAAGTCATAAACAACTTCTTGTAATACAATGTTAACAGATGGACGTTTAGCTTGTTCTTCAGAGCACAAATACTAGTTAGGATCAAGATATACCAGTCACTGTTTGTTTTGTTCCCACCACTTGGCCCAGGTGTGTCATACATTCAACAGTGTCTGCATCTTTTCCTGCGCATTCTTGACCGGTCTACCTGACACGCAGAACCTTGGGACGCACTCTAAACATCGTGCCATGTAATCCTGGGGGCCTTTTTGAGTCACCTCCTCAATAATGCATGATCGTATCAAGTCTAACTGTGTCATCGGATACAGCTGGTATTTGCACTATGTGTTGGCTAAATTCAATGGAAAGGCCAATGTAACTACCCGGGGACAAAATACTGCTTTTAGAATTCTTAGTTCAACAGTTTGCACGTTTTCAGTAGAATTCTGGGCTGTAGAGGACTTGGATATGATAGTAAAAACATGAAGTCTTGATCTTCTGAAGTTCATAAAATTGCAATATCATGCCTAAATTAAATTCAACATCTCCCTGTATTCACACATTTAAGTCCCAATAAGGGTAGGAAAAAATTTGCCCTAAATGCCATTTATATTCCACCTTCACCATTTCCATCACAGTGTAATTTCCTGTAGTAATCTCACAACATGCTGGAAATGACACATGGGATGTTTGCGTGTGAGTCTAATCCAGGCTTGTCCTGCACGGAAGCAAATCTGCCCTTACCATGAAAGTGTGTGTACGCGTGTAAAGTAAACATCTGAATGAAAACTGTTACTTTAAATGTTTATCTTATTTCTTTTTAAGGGTAGCCATAGGGTGGAACTGTTTTTGTACTGAAGTCAATCACACGTGTCTGCGAGCCTATTTTAGCAATTTTGGGCTATTTGGGATTATCCACACTAAGCTAATGTCAATCAAGATCTGAGCAAGATTGAAAATTTTGGCTTTATCCAGTAAATTGAAAAAAAATTAATCCAAAATAGCTGATGTGGACTACATAATGGTTAGCCAAACAAAATACCATAGATGGAAAAAGAATTTTGTCATTAAAAAGTGTGCAGGACAAGTCTCTTTTGCCCCCATATGACCATGACGAGTAGCGTATACGTACAAAATCACAGTATGTGGCTTTAGACAAGGACAATGCCTGTCTACCATAAGTAATAACAGAGTACCGAGGACAATGGCCTCTTGCCCTGATGCCACAGGAGTAGAGTATAATGGCTCCTGAGACTGACACTACCCCCTAGCTTTGAGAATGGACCAAGTCTGACACAGGCATAATTAAGGGCTAAGGGAGGAGAATCAATGATCTCACAAATATGGCAGTAACAAAACAACAAACCTTTGGGCAGGACCTTCACAGGTACCGGTCTGCCATTTTGGCTCTCAAAGTGGAAAAACTTGTTGTAACCAGTAAAACGTACTCAGTAGTTCTGAATGAAAAGATCTTTTACAAGATGTGACATTGTCTAAAACGTTGTATTTCACCTCAAGATTCCTGTAACCTACTAGAAATGAGTATCTTTGTTCATATATCCACTACATTTACCAATGTGGTTTTTGTAACAGATGATATTAGAGCTTTGCTACTGACAATTCTACTTTTTTTTGTTCACTTTTATGTCCGACTTCTTTACATTATTTGTCCAAAAACAGAATCAAGCCTTCCTAAAACTGACACTGCTTCACATCGGAAAACTGTTGGGATGTTTATTAATTGAGGAGGTTTGGCCAGAATCGATTAGACACCATATCCAGCATGACTGGTTTCTCAGGGGACCGGCTGATTAAACATGGTATTTACCTGATACAGTAGGCACTGGGGCCTCATTAGTGGGAGTGCTGCTTCACACTGAGAAGGCCCCTCCCTGGCACTGTACAAACTACCATCATTAAAGCAACATCAAGACAACAACTTACAGTGTCAGGGGAATTCTGCCAATCAAGCCAGCTATATGTGTGTTTTGGGAAAATGCAGTGTCTACAAAAAGGCTAGTTTTGGCAATGCCATATGGAGTAATGGGAGGAAATAAAGCATGACCTGTTAGTGTTACTGACACTACTACTGATATCTATTCTATCATAGGAACAATGATTACAGTATATACAGAGATAAGTATTCTGGAACATAATGTATGTCACATTTATATATTGCCCATGATTGTAGTCACCATAACCATTACCCTAAGTTGAAAGATGAAAAGGACTGGAGATTGTACTCAAACAAGTAGCAAATACAATTTAGCCTGTTCAAGAGCCAGTTTCCATAATTTGTTCCTCTCAATCCGCAGTTTATAGCCTCATAACACAGGTACATAGAAACAAGTTTGAAAGGTTTTATGGTGATAAAAACAGAACATTGATCACTGCAATCAGGGAATAACAGGTTGTCCCCAACATAATGTGATGAGTCAAAATCACCATGTAGACAGTCCTGTTTGTATTTTGTCCTTTAATTAGCCCAGTCTTTCTCCATAATTACAAGTTTTAACGTTACTTCAAACAGTGTATGAAAAATATGTGAACTGTCTTACCTCCATGCAGAAGCCTTGCCAGAAGACTGAAGTCTTGGAAGTTGTCCAGAAGGAAGTAGTGATCCTGTTGGCTTGGATAAGCAATGGATCTCAACTCAGCTTCCACTGCATCTTCAATTCCCAAGGCAAAGATTTCCACCTGTCGGCCTTGTGCATCCATGTTCCATCCCGACCACCTGAGATTCGCAATCTCTCGCGCTGGAATAGAAGGTGGCTGTCCAATATTTGAGCGACCGTCGGTTAGAAGGAAGATGGCTTTCTTCGCTGCTGGTCGACTTGTTAAGAGAACTTGTTTCGCCCTCTCTAGAGCTGTAGTTGTCGCTGTCCAACCATGTAGAGCTTTGTTCCTGAGCCTTTTCTCAATGTCATCATTGAGTTTGCACTTTGTTAACCTGCTAGAGGCTGATCCATCGCTCAGGTAGTCCACATCCACGGATACTGTGGTGCTGTAAGTGATGATGGAGACCCTGGTGTGTACTGAGTTAACACTGAACTCGTACAGGAGGTTTTCAACAAACTGCAGCATGGAATCCCAGGCTCCGTTGTACCATCCTATACTAGCCGACCTGTCCAACACGAAGATCAAGTCTACCTGTCCATTCAAGGTGTTTAGCAAAGGTGTGACAAACGACGTGTTCAGTGTCAATGCCATCTGTTCCAGTGTCTCCACGGAAGTTTGTGCGGAAAGTTGGCAATTTACAGGATTTAGGAACATCATCGCTGTCAGGAAACAAAATGTTCTGAAAACGGTAAAAGTCGCGCCCGTTTTGGGACGATGCGTCCTTGTGTCGTCTGTTGCCGCCATTTTGAACGTTAATCCTCTGTCGTCTGCAGAATCTAACCGATCGCTTGAAGACGTTTCCTCAATAGTTCTTCTTGTCTGACAGATTTACGACCAACTTCTATGAAAGGTCCCTTTGACTCCTGAAAAAAATGAACACACAAAGTAAAGTGAGCAGTTGTTTGCTGAGCTGTTCAGGACGGAAATGCCGGAGAGGTAACACTGCGTTAGACGACTTGCTCCCAGCAACACACGTCCATCGTCCCGCGCAGGTACTAGTACATAATACACCGTGAAAAATCGTTTCTATCCACCACAAAGACATCAACACACACCATTCGTAACCCTTACCCTCTAGTAACCGTCCGCCTAGCAATGCTGGTACTTCTGATGAAGAGGTCACGGAAATAATAACAGAAATATTTCAGGTGGGCCTTGTGATGACTAAGCCTCCCCCTCTATATTTGGGCAACACGTAGTCTCGTCATACCTGAGCGGTCTCACCTTCGGTAGTCATTACGTATGACTGGTTCCCGTGCTCTGATTGGAGCGACCCATGCCTTCGGGCCAACTTGCAAGACTGCGCATTCTTTCTCACTGTTGTGTCCAAATCCTTTGGGTCAACTGCGATCACCATATTCGATTCTCATGTAAAGTAGGACAAGTATTGAGTGAGAACAAGAGGATACAACTTCGGAAACGTATTTTTCTATCGTCGTTCTGTGCGCTTTAAAAGTGTCCCTTTGTCCAGGACACTGGTAATGCTGTCTATGGATTATCCAAATCTTCAGTACGTTATTTTAAAATTTTTACAACGAACAAAATAAACTCTTATTGTATTCTTGATGTTACGCCCTGAGAGCGAGTCACCATTGTTTGAACAAGGTCTGTGATTGGCTAGGATGATCCCGGGAAATACCCCCGCGGCGGTTTCCGATGACGTCAATACAGGGCGTGTCCGCTGGCAGACAGGTGTTTCTTCCTATTCGACATATAAGGCAATGGTTCCAGGTAGCTTGTATTGTTTTGCGTACAGGTGTGATTTCGTTTATACCCCCTTTCCACTAAGACGGCGCTCTCACGGCGCTCTCTCTGCGACCTCAAATTGGGAAGAGCGCGGTGAGAGCGCGGTGGGATCGCCAAGGTCGCCATGGGAGCGCGCAGAGAGCGCGGTGGGAGCGCCATGGTCGCCATGGTCGCCATCACCACCGCGACTGCTTTGAACCTGCTCAAAACAGTCGCCATGAGAGCGCCGTGGACGGCGATCCAAGGTGAGCGCAGAGAGAGCGCCAAGAGAGCGCGCAGCGAGCGCCGTGAGCGGCAACAGAGCGCACAGCGAGCGCGGCGAGCGCAATAGGCCTCAACAGTGGTTTATGATACCAAATTAGCTAGGACGGCGCTCTCACCGCGCTGTCTCTGCGCTCTCAACTGCGGTTTGTGAAGAAGTATATTTGACACAGACAAAACCCGGAGAAATGTTTAATATGTACCGATGATTTGCAATTAAGCAAACTGAGAAAGAATAACCAAAGTTTAAAAAAACAAAGGTTTATCATTACTCATTATCTTTTGATTTCAACATGATGACATTAGGGTTCTTGTTGTTCATCTGTACATTTAGATTATTGAAGTCCCATTTTCAATAGTTTTTTTTCTTCAATCGAAGTGTTTCAGTGTTGTATGAAAAATAAATTTATGGTGAACAAGCTTTATGACAGATTTAAGAAGAAAGCAGCGAGACAAACGTGTATATTTCAGTCTGAGTGACTGTACAGTTAATAAAATTGGATTTGTTTACAGCCTTGATTTTATACTTTGAATGTTATGTAAGACGTAAAAGGGTGACTTCAAAGATACCAAAATACACTATACGTCAAAAGATTCGTTCTTTACCTCTGAAATTCGTTGAATAATCTTTCGAACCTTTGCTAGCTCATAAAGAGATGCTGACATTTGAGTTTTTCATCGCGGTGAGAGCGCGCTGGGGTCGCCGGAGAGATTCCACTTGAGCAGTTTTTCTGGCGTCGCGGCGCTCTCACGGCGCTCTGGCCAATTTTCCATCGCAGCGAGAGCGCCGTGAGAGCGCCGTCAAGTGGAAAGGGGGCCTTAAGGATGAATGATATCTTGTGCGTGATGACCCTAAAAGAAAATTGTTTTCTTTTAGAGAGCCGCAAACAAAATTTGTTACATACGCCTCATAACCCATATTGTGCTACATGTATGTTATGCTATGCGCTATGTTATTCAACAGGTTACGATTAATGAATGCCTAGGTAATCTATACATATATAACTCGTAACCCGAGTAACATATAACTGTATACCTTGATTATCCAAGTTTCCAGCTAGAATTTGTGAGTTTGCCTGTTGCGAAATCTGAACGAATTCCAGAGTTGTTTGCTTGATTGTTTGTCTGTTTTCACATATTCATTGTCAGTTCTATTGTTTGGTGCTATTGATTTAACCATTGTGACAAGTATGGCAATTCATGAAAGTTCAATTAGAATTGGCGTGGTCTTGACCCAGCTTCTTCTTGAATCTTGACCGGTGTCTGAATACACATGGGAACGCCAGCAATTACAATATGTGTATTCAACGGCACCTACGAATAGTGTTCACTATTATATAGTCTATGCGTATATTACTCGTAACCCGAGTAACATATAACTTTATACCTTGATTATCTGACTTGTATTTTCTGAGTTTGCCTGTTGCGAAATCTGAACGAATTTCAGAGTTGTTTGCTAAATTTGTTTGTCTGTTTTCACAGGTTCATTTGCAGTTCTATTTAATGGTTTAATCCTAGTGTTTGGTGCTATTGATTTAGCCATTGTGACAAGTATGATAATTTGTGACAGTTCAATCAAGATTGGCGTAGTCTTGACCCAGCTTCCTCTTGAATCTTGACCGGTGTCTGAATACACATGGGAACTCCATCAATTACAATATATGTGTTCAACGGCACCTACGAATAGTGTTTACTAGACAACAACATTAATTCATTAGCACCCTGCTGTTGCTCAAGATTCACTTTTAAAACATCCATTTATCTCTTGTATAGTGTCTGCAACAGTTTACCACAACTATTGAATGGAATAGTCATATTCCCGGGGAGTGTCTGGCGCGGGCGGTTACGCATAGTCACCGTGAGCTTTACCAACACAGGCGCCATCAAGAGTTGTCTACTATAATGTACCACTATGTGCCAATGGTAACGCATGTGATACACATTGTAAAGTACAAACGTGTATTGGAATTTGGAAGAAAAAGCCATTCGACGGCTTGTATCTCAATGTCATTGTTTAAGAATTATTATGCGGAAACTTTGGTTATCTGGTTGGTTATTGTTTCTCGTTTAAGCATGGTCAATAGGCCATTGAGTTTTTGCCGAAGGCGCTGTTGCTTTCTTTGCACATGCATTTGCGTATACAATCAACACACACTGTATCAACACATTGTATACTCAGTTCATCGAATCAAATAACAAACATTGTTTGCAAACACTCTGAACTTGCTCCGTTGAATCATACACTAAAACACGCACGGGGTGCTCCGTCTAATTTTCAAGCAGATCCTACGGTAGCACAAGATAATCAAAAGCTGCCAGAGGAGTGAAGTCAGCCTAGGAGTGTGTTTGACTCCCTTTGGCCGGCTCTCCTAGTTTAGTTAGCTTTGATACTATCTTATGTCACTTGGAAAATCTGACTGGAGATTAACTTAGTCCACGGCGACGGTCTTGTCAAGGGGATAGTTCGCACAAAGGCCGATGGTAATAGAACAGTTTCGCAGTTTGCTGGTTTGCTCAAATGCGAACCCCTGCTCGAACCGATAGAACCGTCAGGGGGCTAACTTAATCAAAATGAGATCTTGCGGAGGCGTTACCATACCAGGAACTGTGTATTCAATAGTACTTTGGGAAGATCTTTACATTCAAAATACCACATACTTCTTCTTAAGACGTCAGTGTCATTAAAACTTATTTATCTTCATTCGAAAATGATTATAAGTCAATAAGTCGAACCCAGTAACTTAGAATTTAGAGATAGCTTTCAGACTAGAATAGACCTTGTTTTGAATTGTTCTACACTATTTGTCCGTCCCGATGTTACCTGCAATTAGTCCTCGGGCAAGATTTCGCAATAAACTTATCTAGCGATTGATAGCAATCTTCCTTCATAAAACAAATGTCATCGAAAACTGAATTTGACAATTGATGATTTAGTTGACAATTGATACGATTTTACTACATTACGGAGCAATCATATCTTATGGTACTAATAATACATTTCTTCAAGTTATGTTGCAATAACATAAGATAAGTACTATATTGGTCGTGAATCAAGTTAACGCTTGAATCAAACAGAGAACTCCATCGCCGCGACCAAGTGTGGTCCTGTTTTGCTGCTTGCAAGAAAAGGAGAACTTGAACTAGTCACGCAAGAACAGACATGAAGGAACAGGTATGTTTGTGCTGTGTGTAGGTAACCGTATCGGCATGTCTTACAAAGGAGGTGGTCACACGACCACAAAGGGCCAATCACGCATCATGTCCAAAGCCTTGTGTGTCCCAAATTAGGACGACACATCATAGGGACTTTACGCCAGTTAAGAGCCTGCTCAGCACACACCATCTGCAGGCAGCAGTTCCTCTTTCATTGTCGCGCACGCTGAGATGAAGTACAGTAGAAGCAAGACTCCTAGCTAGCGAAAGTTACCAGGATTTAACTGACCAAGCTTCGAGCAAAATGCGTCGTGGAGGCGTCACACGCAGTCCGCTTGGGTTGCCCATGACATGCGTCGTTGTTTTCTTACTCTTTGCGGTTGAGAAACTTGGTGAGTTGTACTGTCATGTTTCTGGCTACGTACAGGAAGTTTATGTTTGTAAAGTAGCCCATTTGTGGGCGATAGTGGTACTGTTAATGTAACCCCAAACTCACAGGACGTCCGGTAAAGGGCTTCTAACTTTTCGGAGGTAAATCATGATACGAAGTGCAACGCAAGAAAATGGAGCTAGTCAGGTATACAAACATGTAGTTGCACCATAATTCAGGTAGACATACGTATGTCTTACCACACCGACATTATCTCTGAAATGAAACTTGACACAAAGAGCACGTGAAGAAGACATTGTAACTAATAATCCGTACCTTTCGTTCAGATGCAAGTCTGTTGGTGACCAACGGAACCAATATCATCAGCTATGACATCTCGACAAGCCAGGAGACAGTATTACCTGTGTCGGTAAGTACACATCAACCTTACGTTGGCGCTCTGTTCATTAATTTATTGGCTGTATGTGTCAGATTTTCAATTTGTTATCAAGTCAAGAGCTGATGTTTGCCTTGTATGCTGTTACTAGACTTAATTGTTTAAAAAAACTGAGGCAAAGTTAAGGTCGGAGAATTTTCGGATACAACGTAGCAAAAGATAGTGGTGGTTCTAAGTTTGAAGTATAGATATGGCCATGTATGCAGTCTGGCAGACGAATTCTCCTACGTCATGTCTATCTTAAGATTTTGGTGCACATGTACTTAGAATGGTGCCCTTATGTAACCATGCATGTGTGTATGTAGCAATAGAGGTAAAAAAATGTCCCGTCGATTTGTGTATAAATTTTGCTAGTTGTTTCAAAGACAAAAAGCAATACTCTTCCAGTATAAAAAGATCACAGTAGATATTTTGTAAAACGCAGGGACAGGACTGTATTTGTATTTTTTTGTCGAAACAACGGTAACGGAAGATACATGACAAATCGATTGAAAATAAAATTGAGATTTTGCATCGTCCCAGTACAGCTGACTATTTTTAGCGGTATCACTCCATCATTATTGCACTCTAAAGGACTATATATATAACACGTACGTGCCGTTGCTTCTTCGTTCGTACTTTAGCTTAGCACTTGGAATTGATTTATTAATTTATTTCCTTTAGTAGCAGGGGGATTTTTTTTCGACACCCCAACTCTAGTAGGGGTGGTTTCCATACCGAGTCTATACCTATTTTGTTACAAGCTTTTGAGGCAAGGGCACGCAGTAAAATTGACGTCGTTTTTTCTTAGGAAACTGGGGGCATCGTTGCCCTTGCCGTTGACGTTGATCGGCAACTTCTGTACTATACAAACGCCGAAACAGGTGCGATAGTTCGGTGTGGAGTCGACGGTTCTGACCAGCAAACCATCGCCAGCACAGGTAGGACATTGATTTCCTTGAAAGTATCAAGTTACAACATCAACATACATGAGGCTAGGCTATTCATCCCGCCAGGCTAGTATAAACATGTGTACTGCTCTGCGCACTTAGTAAACAATGAGTGGTACGGCATTGCGCATGCGTAATTTCCTTGAAGGGGGGTTGGGGTACGTGGAATATGTGCAGGTCGCCATGGTCATGATATTGTATAGATATTAGTCTAGTGGGGAAAGTGGGAATAGTTTAAGATATATATAAAAGTATCAGATTAGACACCACATTGCATGAAGAGAAAAGTTGGTTAACACGACAAGAGCTTGAAATATCGCATATTAGTCTAACCAAGTGCCACGTTTAGCAAGTCTTTCTACAAAAATCATACAGGCCTGAAATCTTATCAGCACCCTGCATCTAAAAGAATGAACGAAAATTGAACGAATTTGTTTCAACGTTTCTATGTTCTATCTATAGTTTTGCATAAGCTTTAAAGGCCTGTGATGGCTTAACAGTGCGCGAAAAATAAGTTTCTGGGTCGGAAACACCGGTACATTTACCCGGATATTCAAAATGTACGGACGTTTACGTGTATGTGCCGCCCGTTCACTTGATGTAGACGGACCCACAAACGCGCCGTATATGCACAACTTAAGTGTACGGAACAAGTAGAGGTCCGAAAAGGATCGGGCGATGCAAGTACTTTTTAGCGCAAAAGTAGCTGTTTACTTATTTATTTACTGTTTATCATGTCAACAGAACAATTTTTACTGAGAACTTCGGTCTCAAAATACGCTCTCAACGTGCAGTCCGCAGATGATGTAACGTTAGTATGGAAGTTGTGCATGTTGAAAAAAAGTGCGACAACCTGACGCTTTTCCCCCCAGACGTGACCCAGCCCACCGGTATCGCCTATGACTGGGTGTCCGGGCTGGTGTACTGGACAGATGAGGGGCGGGGCACGGTGGAGGTTGCCCAGGGAGACGGCGCCAATAGGAAGACCCTCATCTCGGGACAAATGTTCCCCAGAGGGATCGCCGTGGACCCTATCTCAGGGTACGGTCATTGCTATCGTTATGATCGTTTATTACCCCGTTATTTGCCTAAGAAGATTACACAGCACGCAGATGTACACGAAGACCATACACACCGGGCTCGTATATTGTCTTGTCTTTTTTGTTACAAAGATAACGCTAATTCACCTTTATCCACGGGTATATCCGTTATATTAACAAACAGGGGATTTAGGGATATCAAGTCGACGGACGGTGGTTTCAAACTGCAATATTGTCAAAATATTGCAGTTTTAAACCACCGTCCGTCGTTTTGATACATTGAAATACCCAGTTTTCAAAAAACAACGGACTCGCGGACATAGGTGAAGTAGGGTTACTCAACTCGCAGATGCACACAGAAACGATACACACTGCCCTTGTATATTGTCTTTTCATTTTTTTCCAAGAGGTAACGTTATGTTCTACAATAAATTTGTAACTTAGCTGGCGTAAAGGCAACAATTTAACGTCAAGTTTCGTAAAGTTTCAATATCCTTAGCAAAATGTTAACATTAGTGTATGTGCCCTGGTTTGATTTCTGAGTGTATCAGATACGCCCTCTCGCGGTTCAAAATAGTGCTTCAGAATCGCCAACTGGTACTGATAGATAACTGACAGTCAGTGTGAATGTCGCTCAGCGTTATGCGTGGATTTGCGTAAAAAAGGTTTTCGTCTTTAATACGTGAATTCCCTTCAGATATCTGTTCTGGGGGAACCAAGGGGACTTCACTATCCGGCGCGCACGGCTGGACGGTTCTGATGTGGAGGTCCTACACCACACAGGGCTCTTCTGGCCGAACGAACTGGTTGTGGACGTTCAGCAAAGGTAAGAAAGCATAATCTGGACCCCCCCCGTGCGCCCCCATAAGAAAACATACACACGTTAACATGAGTGTATGTAACTGTAAGACTTTGTAACAACTGCCATTGATGCTATTAAGTAGGAACACTTACCCTTCCGACATCAGGGCCAGTTCGACATTTTGGAAGGAAAGGTCGAAGTAGCAACAGTTGAACAGTTGTGGTGCTCAATCCTACACCCAGATTTTATTCAGCAGTTGCTTTCTCATTACACTACGTTACCAGATAGAAATGTGTTATATTGACTGTCACCACCCGAAGAGGGATATCACAAACTGTTTTGGTAATGAATACGTTATGGTAGCAGCCTTGTATGGGTTACAATGACACGCCTTACTGTAGCTTTGAGACTAGCTGAGGGGTTGGATTTCAGCATTCAACTCAGGCGCTATGACCCTAGTCTTTTTTCATCAGATCACGGTTTTATTCTGTACATTGAGTGGTTGAAAACTCTCTTTTCAAATTAGTAACATGTACTCTTTTGGACAGGTTGTAAAATGTCAGGTAAGGTTACACTAACCTTTTCATCGATGAGTATCATACTTCACAGGCCCACAGACCACTCTGTACTTTATATGCAGTTGCAGGATGTTGATGACTTTAGGGTCCGGGTCTCTTCTGTCCCTTTGCAACGGATAGAATGTTTATGTCTCCTCTACTATCTAACAAAAATGAAGGAACGAAAAAACTAAAAACAAAATTGACTTGAAACAAAATTGAGACAGATCTTGATAACAATCAGGAGTTTTCTCCCTAATATTATTTATATATCTGATATAATGCCTTTTCTTGAAGTTAACACACAAGGTTAATAATTCAACACTGTAACATCAACCAAAACTTACTTTGTATGTCCTACAGTCGCCTGTTCTGGGTTGAAGGCTACTACGGATACATTGGGTCCAGCAACTTGGACGGGACAAATCGGACTGTCGTCGCTAATGTCTCCTCTGGCCATGTGCTGTTTGGACTTGCCCTGCGTGAGGACATACTGTACTACACCTCCTGGGACGGCAAGGTGTTCTCTGTGGACCAGAACTCTGGAGAACTGAGCGAGGTTGTCAGCGAGGAAGAGTCCGACAGATTGCTCGGACTTGTGGCTGTACATCCAGATAGGCAGCCAACAGGTAAACATTAAGAATGCATCAAAGTATTGTCTTGTCTTAAATCAGTGTCTAAATAAATAGGGAAAGGGTAAACATCAAAGATTCAATTTTGTCTCCTGTGAGAATTTATTAAAAATAATTTCTTAGATAACCAGCAGATCATAAAATGATCATTACCTATATTCAATTTTTAAATTGAATATATTTAATATACAACTGGATAAAAAACTTATTTATTTCCAGATGTTTCAAGTCACATCCATCACTCTTTTTCAGCGTTACTAGAATAAACTGAAGTTAATGTCCATTTTTTCTCCAGTTGTAGAGATTGAATTGTATTTGAATATTGTTTACCTGGATGTCTAACCATCATAAAATAATCATCATTTCTATATCAGGGAGTAATCAGTGCCAGACTGACAATGGTGACTGCAGCCATCTGTGCCTCCCCACTGGACCAGACACCAGGATCTGTACCTGTCCAGATGATGGGGGACTGGCCATCGGGATGGACAACAAGACATGTGCAGGTACACACTATCATTCATGCTGATTTGTCATCATTCGCAACTTTTGTCATTATCGTAAACTTATACCCTGACAATTAGGGGTGGGTACCGATACAAAAAATTTAGGTACAGGTATATGACAGTCCAGGTCCAGAGGACCAGGTCTAGGTCAGGACCTGAACCTGAACCTGAACCTAATTGTAAGTGAAAACTTTCTCTAATTCACTCTTGTCACTTTCTTGGTGCCCGAAAACACTGACAAGGTGCTAGTATAATCTGTTCATTTTCTCATCGGTCCAAAATCTGGTCCACTGTTTTTTTTTCAGGCCTGTTCTTTCCAGACTGTTTTAAGAAGAAGAAAAAAAGGTTTTGTACCAGTACACCAGTAACCAGCCCTACCAACAATAATTGTGTTCAAAGCTGTATTGGACAGTTTTCAGAGGATTGCATTGTAAAATTTAATGCCTTTCTTTCTATCATGATCATCGGGTGAATTTTCCCATCCACAGAGCCAGGGCGCCAGTTCCTGCTGTATGCTAAGGCAGATGAAGGACAGATCATGATGTTGACCTCTGACCTGAGCATGGCAGCCAGGCCTGTCCTGTTGGACCAGGGTGTGCGACCGGTGGCTGTGGCTTATGATCCTGTGGAACAGGTCTCTTCCAATTGACTTTAGAACCTATTCATTGTTTGCCAGCTGAGATTAATATTTCTTCTAATAATATAATTTGTTTTAATAGCTCAAATGCAAAGTCTCATAATATCTGAGTAATGTCACTGTTACTACTAAGGTGAAGATGCATATTTGGTAGAGATAGAAGTCATGTCAGCATGTTAACATTTTTATATTATTTAACTGATATGAATTGCTTAATGTAATTTCTGAGTTATGTTTCTATATTGTAACTGTAATTACAGGAAGATGCACATGATAGAGATAAAAGTCCTTCAAGTACCTGAATGTTTACATGCCGTTATGTTTTTGTTTGTTTGTTTGCTTAGAGATCACCAATTACATTGTGCCAGTGTAATAGTTAACATCAATACACTTGTCAAAAACATAATCATTGTTTCCACCCAGAGAGTGTACTGGAGTGATGTGGCCACTTACAGTATAAACAGAGTCTTCCTGAATGGGACAGGCTCAGAGGTGTTCCTGGACAGCACAAATGGGATTGCATCAGTAGAAGGTATAGGATATGCTTCAAATTTCCTATGTTCCAGTATACAAAATATTAATCAAACTATTCCTGAGGAGAGTGTGTGCCTCCATGATGCTAATATAGCACTAGATAGTTATTAAGGATAATAGAATATTCTTCAATAAGTGACTCTTGGAAACACGTAAAACACGTATCTCCAAATTTTCGATGTCTGCTCAGTACATCTTGATCAGGGAATGACCTAGTCTAGCAAAATAATGAGACTAGATCCAAGACTTGCGTGACTTGCAGCCCCCCAAATCCTAAGCCAATCATAGAACTCCCACCCCCACCTCTTTGCGGAGTAGGGGAAGGTAGGACTTGGTCAGCTCCCAGCCATTATAAGAAGGTGAACTGAAGTTTTCCCCATTGTCTACACAGGTCTTGCAGTTGACTGGCAGAATCAACGGCTGTATTTCTCCAACCTGGGCCTGCACTACACAGGTGTGAGCTGGGGGAGGGTGGAGATGGTGGGGCTGGACAGGACAGGACACCGACGACTGCTGGAGGAACGTGTACAGAAGCCAAGATCCATAGCACTGGACCTGGAGGCCAGGTAGGCGCAGAAAAGTCTTCAACATCAGCATTTACTGTAAATGCATTTAAGTTCACGAGGATTTGATTTCGCAGTGGCGGGAAAAAGGACTTTTCGCGGTTGCTTTAAGTTTGTGGTAACACCATAGACTGCAGTCTAATACCATAATAGAAAAATGTTCGCGGTGGTTTTAAGTTCGCGGTGAAGTGGTCACCACAAAAACTACGAATCCACCGTGAACATTTCTGCATTTACAGTACTTTTTCAGCTGTATTTGAGTAGAAGCAGTACTTTATTTAGTTGTGTCTAAAACTTGCTTTTGTGATGGATGTTCCATTATCAAGTCTCAAAGTCAATGGAAAAGACTTTTTCGACAATAGGGACTTTTGATATTCCATTGAAATAAATGAAATGTTAAGCTGAAATGTTGAACTAAAAACTTTCTTAAGTTCCAATGAATAAAGACACAAGCAGGGTACTAGAAACCCCAATTTTGTGCTTTTCTTTCCTTTGCCAGACACATGTACATCACAGATTGGGGTGAAGAGCCTAAGATCTTGAGGGCAGACCTGGATGGCAGAAATCCCCAGACTGTTGTGTCATCAGAGATGGAGAACCCCAATGGCCTGGCCATCGGTGATGGCAAACTGTACTGGGTCGACTCGCATGTGAAAAGTGGGGAGAACAGCACAGGAACCATGGAACAGGCAGAACTGGACGGGAGCAACAGGGCTGTACTGATGCAGGATTTACCCTTTCAAGTAAGTAAAAAAATCATGAAACAATAAGTCTAGTTCTAGTAGGAGGATAATCACCTGGGACAGGACCAGTGTTAAGTCAGTGGGAGGATAATCAGTGTCTATGTGAATACAGCACCAGGGACAGGACCAGTGTGAAGTCTGTAGAAGGATAATCAGTGTGAATGTGAGTTCAGCACCAGGGACAGGACCAGTGTGAAGTCAGTAGGAGGATGATCAGTGTGAATGTGAGTTCAGCACCAGGGACAGGAACAGTGTGAAGTCAGTAGGAGGAGAATCAGTGTGAATGTGAGTTCAGCACCAGGGACAGGACCAGTGTGAAGTCAGTAGGAGGATGATCAGTGTGAATGTGAGTTCAGCACCAAGGACGTAGTTATGGCAGTATGCTTTTGAAGTGCAATGTAATGTTAGCTAATGCAAATGTCACTGGTTTATTGCAGATCCCCTTTGGCCTGGCCATGCATGGTGACAGCCTGTACTGGACAGACTGGGGAGAGGATGGGACAGGTGCTCTGTTCCAGGGAGACAGGGGGACAGGGGACCATCATGTGGTGGTGGGAGGACTGGGAGACCCCATGGCTGTGACTGTCTGTAACAAGTCATACACCACTCCTGATGGTGTGTGGGGTCAGGTTTACATTTGTAGATATCCTAAGTAGATTGTATGCATCTAAATGTGACAAAATGTTCAACATACATGTAATGATAACTATTGTCTTTCTTTTTTTCAGAGCCCAGCCCGTGTGCAGGACAAGACTGTAGCCACATCTGTGTCCCCACTGCTGGGTCCTACAGATGTTTATGCCCTGATGTTGGAGGTTTGGTGCTTGGAAGTGATGGCAAATCTTGTATTGGTAAGTCTACTACATGTGTATTAAAGGGAAAGTTCAGTTAGCTAATGTTTCTTAGACTAGTGGTGACAATTTAAGGTCACAGAAGTGACCCATCATCCCTGAGGGTAGACTTCATTTATTGCATGGCTCATATGTAGTCTTAGTTATCATCCAGCATGACTAAGCTTGTACCTCGTATTAGCTGAAATGAAGTTCTCTTGGACAAAGGCTGTGTTATTTCTTGCATGGATATTCCAATCTTACAGTCTCGCAAAAAGGGTTATCGCAAAAAAATGTATGATAAATATTGTAATGAGTAAACATTTAAAAATCATATTTTGCGACCTCTCCCTTCAGCACCAGAACAGTTTCTCCTGGTTGCTGACTTGACAGAGATCCGCATGGTTTCCATGGACACCCCTGACAGATATCCCTACCCCATCGTCCAAGTTCACGACCTCTACAGCAACATCGCGGCTGTGTCCTACGACACAGAGTCCCAGATGGTGTACTTCAGTGACGTGGGGTGTCGGTCCATCCTCAGGGCCTTCCTGAATGGCACAGGGCTGGAGGTGGTGTACAGTGACACAGGTGTGTCGGACGGGATGACCATTGATCCTGTGCACAGGTACCTGTACTGGACGGATGGGGAGAGGGGAACCATTGAGAGGATGGCACTTGATGGTGGTGAGGAGACTCACGAAGTCCTGCTACAGGGGCTGGATAGGCCGAGAGCCATTGTGGTGGTTCCAGCAAATAAGTAAGTACTTTAAATGTTGAAATTTTGCAGTGATCTCTTCTCCACAAACTTAAAACCACCAAAAACTGCTTGCTCCACCTGTCTAACCCATTGTTTCATGTGCAAACAAACCACAACAAATACCCCATCTTCTAACTACAGCAAAATCAAATCCCTTTTGGCTGGACTTTCTTTGATTAGTAAATGACAGATGAATACAACTGTTACAACTTTTCTATTGTCTTAAATTTTCTATCATTGGAATGTTGAAATCATTTAGAGAGGCACACAGTATGATTATAGAGCTCTGCCTGTTGTTGGTTCATGAGGTGTAGGTAAAGTGCACATATCCTTCATTGACACTATCTGTCTTCTTTGTAGCTACATGTACTGGACTGAGTGGGGTGAGAGTCCAGCTGTGAAGCGGGCATCCATGGAGGTGAATGCCACAGATGTGCAGAGCCTGGTGGAAGGGGACCTGGTCTGGCCAAATGGACTTGTCGTCGATGACGAGGACAGCAGACTCTACATCGGGGAAGGCAACAATACCAAGATAGAAGCAGCACAGTTGGATGGTAAGTTCAAAGGCCTAAAGCACAAAATGTGCACAGATTGGTTTGCACATTTGTTCACCTTTATCAGAAACAAGTACAATATGACTTCCCAATAAAAGTGTCATTCTTCATCAGTGACCTGTTTTATGTAATTTATTGCTGTCATTGGTAACAGGGTCAGAAGTAGATGCCAAAAGTATGATAGAAACATTTTTGTACAATTCTATAAACAGTGAGCAGATAATTATTGGACTGAGCATAGCACTTTGGACTTGCTTTTGACTGTTTACAGCTTAAAGGTATTTTTTAGAAAAATGTCTCTGTTACACAGTGGATTATTATCACCCTTAGCGGGGGTCTTCATGCATCATCGATACTGGAAAAAAATTGAAGATTTGTGGGTAAATTACAAGATGTTTTGAGACAATCTTGACATCTTTTGAGACAATCTTGAGATTGCTCGAAGCAATCTTGAGAGTTTTCATAACAATCTTAAGATCTTTAAAAAAATGTCAAGATTCTTTGAAGTGATCTCAAGATTTTTTCATACATCTCAATACATGGGTCCTGACTTTAAAGCATGTTTTAAAATATCTTGAGATTTTTGCAAAGCATCTTAAGATTTTTCTAAAACATGAAAAACGTGAAGACCCCTGCTAAGGTTCATTTTTATTTGTTGAGTACCAGATCAGAGAAGTTACTCACAAAATATCAGACATAACATTTATAGTATTAAGCTATAAAAACCTACAGGTATGTCAGTGCAAAGTGCTCTGCCCACCAATAATAATCTGTTCGCTGTTTATAACATTCAGTCTGTTAGCAGGTTTTGTGTGCATAAATGCCTCAAGGATGACATACATGCTTTAATTTCTGTTTTCAGGTTCAGATCGGAATGTAATCTTGGATGAAAGCAGTGGCCACGTGTACGGGCTGGCTAAGGTTGGGGATGTCCTACTGTGGAGTGACTGGGCAGAACAAAGTGTTAAGATGATGACTCTAGGCAGTGGTGTAGTACAGGTTCTCACAGCTGGGCTCATCAGGCCAAGTGAACTACATGTGTGCCATCACTCCAACTTCACTGACCAACCATGGCCCATTGTCTCGACAACACCTGTACAGCTTATTGCAACCACTGTTGTTACAACTACCCCAAATCCTACAACAAGTTTTAACTACGCAACCAGTGAGGAACCAATCACGGTGACCACTGATGTGCAAACGGCCTCAGGTATACGTACCACAGATGTGCCTACCACCACAGATGTGCCTACAACCACAGATGTGCCTACCACCACAATGGTCACAGCCACAGATGTGCCTACTACCACAGATGTCCTGACCACCACAGATGTGCCTACCACCACAGATGTGCCTACAACCACAGATGTGCCTACCACCACAATGGTCACAGCCACAGATGTGCCTACTACCACAGATGTCCTGACCACCACAGATGTGCCTACCACTACAGCAGTACCTATCACCACAGAGGTACCTACCATTTCAGATGTGCCAACCACTACAGAGGTGCCTACTACTACAGAAGATGTGTCTACCACCACAGAGGTGCCTACCACCACAGATGTGCCTACCACCACAGAGGTACCTACCACCACAGAGGCGCCTACCACCACAGAGGCGCCTACCACCACAGAGGCGTCTACCACCACAGATGTGCCTACCACCACAGATGTGCCTACTACCACAGATGTGCCTACCACCACAGAGGTACCTACCACCACAGATGTGCCTACCACCACAGAGGCGTCTACCACCACAGATGTCCTGACCACCACAGATGTGCCTACCACCACAGATGTGTCTACCACCACAAAAATGGATACCACTACACAGCCATTCACATGTGTGAAAGGAGGTAAATAAAGTTTATCCTGCTAGCTAGACAATAATGCAAAGATTACAGCAGGCCTACCAGACTTTTTTCTGAGGAATGTAACCGGGGAGGTGCCCTAAGATGGTACCCCCTAAGATGGCACAAATTTTTTGATCTTATTAAAGTACACTGCATTTGTTGCCACTGACCTTGCTGATTAGATAGGTATGCACACAGCTGTTATTTGCATTCGAAATATACTTAAGTATATTCACTTCATGTTTTTTTTAAAAACAGAATTCTAACAATAATGTTGGTAGTGATGATAACTGCTTAACTGCCTCTGTGTATTGGCGGCTCGTGCCGCTAACTACATGTATACAAACTCTATGCGTGAAAATTCATGCCATGTTAGAACACCTCCCATTGATTCTTAAAACTTTTGTATATTACAAAACATGTTCAGGACTCTAAAACAACAGTGAAACCATTGTGGTGTCAGCTAACAAAGGCTTTGAGACAAATTTCAAAACTGTTGAAAGATGATATTCAGCTGGTGTCACTACCTACATTTGTACTAAGTGAAAGAAACATGAAATGTAACCTTTGGGGAATGCATCATAACATTGGACAATGCATGATTGATTATATATGGGGATCATTCTTTGTAACTTTGCTGATTCTTCATTTTACTTTGCATGGTAACACTGTTGAAATGTTTTTGTTGTTGCCTGACATTTTTCTTTTATTAATTCACAGCAAGCTATCCCTGTTTTGTGAAATGTCAAGCCATCACATTGGATCTTCCGTCCACTTCCTCCTCCGTAACAGTAGACTTCAGCCAATATGTGGTGGCAAGAGATGAAAATGGTGACCTGTTGACTGATGTCAGTAACAACCTACCAGATGGTGGGACTTACACAAGTACAACATTCAATGCTGAGGACGGTAGCTTGCAGTTTTCAAATGGCTCCAGCTATTTCCTATTTGGCACTTACCTATTTGTGTCGGATGGCAATATCTGCGGTGTCAACATACAACTCCATGGTGAGTAACTTCAAAACAACCAGTCTTTTTCTTGTCATTTGTCAATTTTCTGTTTAAAAAAGAAGTTTTGGCTTGTAGCAAGCAGTCCATTAGGGTGGAAACAGTTTACATGGCTAGCTGGAAATGTTATAATAATAACTAAAGATTATTGCGAATTCTTGACTGTGGGCTAATTGCACGTAACATGATAGGCTCAAACAGTGTAAAAAAACAATATAGCAAGTGTCTACTCTAGTCTAAAAGCTAACTCTAGATTCTGAGTTATTGGGTTTGACTAATCTTTTTCAGAGACAGTGGAAGACGAATGGTCCCGCATTTTCTACTAGCTTT
Source organism: Branchiostoma floridae (assembly GCF_000003815.2). Lineage (NCBI taxonomy): Eukaryota > Metazoa > Chordata > Leptocardii > Amphioxiformes > Branchiostomatidae > Branchiostoma > Branchiostoma floridae. Next base: position 10,272,810 of record NC_049984.1, read on the forward strand.
CATGTGTGGGTTTTGTGATGTTAGAAGGAGAATTGCTTTCTTATATGACTTTGTGCATTTAGTTTCGTTTTCTAAATCTGAAAATTCCTTTGTCATTGTCCATATGCAACTTTATACAATTTTCAAGTGACCTTAAGTTGAGAAAGCTTCCCCTGTGCTGTTCTAGTGAATTTGAAAAGATGTTATGTGATTGTATCAAGTCCTTCCTTTTAAAAGTCTGTTTGATCTTCTTTTCCTCTTTTCAGATGTGTCACCACCTGTTGCTACATCCTGCCCCAATGAACCAATTGATATCCAAGCTTTACCTGGGTCTGAATCTTGTGCTGGAGTAGATGTGAACCTACTCCCAGAACTGAAAAACAATTGTAGTGCATTATGGTTTCAGGACAATGTGAAAGTTACAAAATGCATTGACAATGTTGAGAGTCTCACTGAAATCAGCATTGGTGATGAAGTGGCCATCCAGTGGACAGCAGAAGATGACAGTACTCATTCATCAGAGCCATGCAACACCACAATTCGCTGTGTGGCTCCAGGTGAGAAATATTTCAGATAGAACATGTTTCTTTCCTCAGAGATGAACTAATAGTCTTCTGTCTCACTGAGATTGGACTGTATACTTGTCATGAAAGTGTGCCTATTGACTTGCAAAGGAAAATTGAGAGCAGCTGAAGTAAAAAGTGCACCAACTCATGAAAATTTTTGCATGATCTCCCAAATACACATGCAATCCATTTTGGTTTGTTAGCTTATTTGCGGAAAAGTATTCTTATATACTTGTACTTAAATAGGTCTCTTGATATAAAGCAATAAAGGCTTGCACCAATGGTATCTCTCCCATCTATCAATTTCTGCTTTAAATGTTCTCAGTTACGTCCACTGTTTAGTTCTGTCAGTTAATCCGGAGATTATTTGTATTTCCTAAGTGGCTGGTTGGGTTAGTCATCAAATATTTACTCCAGGTGTGTTTTTTACCTTTACTTGATAACGTTTCGATTTTTATTGTTATCAATATTTTTTCCTTTTTCAGCATGTGACCCTCCAACATATGCCCCCAGATGTGGTATCTTGGCATGTGTCTGGACAAAGAATGAAGATCAAAAGTGTACCTCTTTCTGCAAAGAAGAATGTAGAAGCATTGGTCGAATCTATCACTTCAGCGAGAGAATGGGTAAAGCTGACCTGGAAGTACTACATGATAAAAGCCATACATTCACCTGTGAGCTTGGCCTATGGAAACCAAACTTCCTCAACAATAATAAATTCCTGAATAATTATTGCTGTAAGTATGAACTTTTTGACATTAACAAGTGATCTTAATAGTGTCCAAACTGTAGCTCTGATGCTGTGGGACGTCAAAGTTTCTGCTAACCCATCTAATTGTCAGTGTAAGCAAAGAGCAATTTACCAATCCCATGTTAAAAAGACTGTCCTTTAAGCCCCGGTTACACATATATAGACTGTGAAACGGCTGTGAAACAGCTCTTGAATGCTAGCCAACTAAGGTTGGCAATAGTCATGAAGTCTTTTTGGCCATGCCAATCTTTTAGCTCTGTAATTAATAACAATTAGTCCAGAACATGTCGTGAACATGTCCCAACTAGTAAATGAATTCTCCCAAGCGAGCTTCAAATGCTAACCTTAACTCCCAATATCCCAACCTCTAGCTTCAGACTGCCGAGTGACCCTCCTGACTGATTCCCAACCCTTCCACCCGAATTAAATTGAGAAAAAGCAGCAATTTTTATGAAAAGAGATAGAACTTTAAACAGAATGATTCATACTTTTATGTGGTAAGCTAGGATTCTTCTGTATTTTAGGCTGCATGTCGTTCAGGTCAAGGCCAGGGGTGGTTGGTGCACATTCTGGTAGCTGTTCATCTTGGTTGAGATTAAGTTTAAACTTAGCAAAAATCTTTCTAAGTATCTGGGGCAAGCTGTAGGCAGATTGGGAACCTAAGTTAGGAGTAAGTCAGCAGTACAGTGGTTATGCCGTGGTTATGGGTGAAATTTGACTGCTGACTAATATTCCTGAACACCAGCCAAACACCAGCCAATCAATTCCAGACTCCTGTCCACAGCTGAATGATTTGAAAATTCCAAAACATTTGGCTGGCACAGCCGGTGAAGCACAGGCCAACTGAGCCCAACACCAGCCGACTGAGCCAAATGTCAGGCAACCATCTTCCGAATCACTTAGGAGGCCGTGAGGCCATGTTTCAGGCTATGTGTATAACCCAGGCTAAGGACTGCATGTTGCAGATTTACTATAATCTTATTAGCAATATGTTGCACAATGTTTCTCTCCATGCACAGATTTGGCTCTGAATGTTTTTGACAATTTCAGCCAGTGGACATGAAGAAAACGGTGCAAGATAGAAAACATGAAACAATGCCCCCCAAAATGTCAAAACAGCCAGAGCCAAACCTGAGACTGTTTGGAGAGTAGCAGAACATCATGTTGTAATTCCGGCCAAATGTGGGTACAGAAGTTAGATGATTGATATGTTTGTTTTTTTTTCTCTCCTGTAGATTTCAGAGATCACGCCACTTGGATATCGTTTGATGTGCGTTTCAAATTCAAGCAAAAATGTGTGAAACAAACCATGAACAAGAAACTTATTAATGAAATCAAAGCTGTATTAAACAATCTGTGTAATGATCACTATACATTGTGTAAATTTGACATTATTTGTGGTGACAATGCTGACACACCAAATCGAAAACGTCGCAGTAGTGACTTATCACTATGGGCCAGTATAAAGATAACTGCAGCTGAAGACTATGACCCAGCAACAACATTTCAGAAGGTCAACACAACAGTGTACACAACTATAAGCATGATACAGGGGTTAGTGGAGTCTGGTTCTCTGGTCATACCAATCAATGGCACCAACTACACAGCAGACCCCACCTCCTTCACAATTGACTTTGGCAACTGGGGCTGCCCGGAGGGACATATCTTCTATGCTGGAGCATGTTGTGAGTACCAGTGTTTGTTTTCTAAAATGAAATTGTAAGTGTTTATGAAGGTTAGACATCCAGGTAAACAATATTCAAATTTTTAAGCGACGCTGAAGAAGAGTGTCACTCAAAACATCTGGAAGTAAATCTCCCTTTTTTTATCCAGTTGTAGGGATTGAATTGTATTTGAAAATTGTAAGTGCTCCTTTCAAATTATATACTACGACCATAAAGTAACATTTATTAAGTAATACATGAGGATATGAAAATTAGTATCCCCTCATAAAAAATGTTTCACTATATCTAGGTTCTCTTTCCACATGTTAGGGAGAGGTTGTTAGTGTAACAGTAGTGCTATTAAATGTAAACAGAATAGCAACTTACACAATCGTGCATCTCTTTCAGACCCATGTTTGGAGGGAAGCCACTACATTGGCATCGACAGTGAGTGTCCCAGCTGCCCAGAAGGCACATACCAGAACAAGACTGGACAGATGACCTGTAAGCCATGTCCTGATGGAAAGTCAACCAACGGCACTGGGGCAACCAGTGAGGATGAATGTCGAGGTACGTGCCGTTAAAATGACAATTTGGCTAACATATCTACAGTTACTGCTTTTGTGGCTAACATACAGTTACTGCTTTTGAGGATGCAACGTTAAGTCAGAGGTGTAACTGTACATGTCAACATCATGTCACTTTTGTTTTGGTATGTTATGACATCAATCTGGTCTTGTCAATCAAGTTCAACCAAGACAAAGTTTTCACAAGCAGTGAACCTCATACCAACTTAAAATGGTTTTTGATACTTTATAATAAATTTGATTTTTTTTTCTTGATTTTTAAGCTACAGACATCTTGTCATGCTTTCAAATGTAGTAAAGCTAGAAATAAGGCCAATGGGTCATTTATTGTGATCTGACTGACTGATTTTATAAAAAGCTTAGGATTTGTATAATTCTCTCTAGGGATTAAAAAGTCATTATTAGATTTAAGAATCATGAAGAACACTCAGGCTTTTGCACATTCTTCTAATCATGAGTTCCTCTGGAAGTTTCTTTTTTAAATTCACTGACATGCATGACAGCCTTCCCCTTGCAGAGATATCAAACAAACTACTGTACTATTTCATGTTTCAAAATAAAATTTGATGTATAATGAAATTTAGGACATGATTATGAACTGAAAAGATAAGGAGAATATGATTATTTTTCTTTGTCCTTATATGTGTAATAGATTAGACAGCTGTCTGAGTTGTAAATGTTTATTTTCACATTTATTCCGTCCGGTTGATGCAGGACCACAGGACAGCACCTTTCATCTTCCACCTGAAGTATTCCTCGCAGTTGGCTTCATCTGCTGGCTCGCTGTAGTGGCTGGAGTTGTACTAGGTGTGAATCGCTACTGCAAGAAGAGAAAGTCTGATAAGGTAACCAAGGTGAAGCCATTTGTAGACAAGGCTGACATACAGCAGATTATTGGAAGTGATGAGTTTGGTTTCCCTAAAGACCTAAAGGCAAAATCGGATAGGATTATCATTCCAGCACACTGGTCCAAACAGAGAATATCAGCATGGGATTCCTATTGCAAGGACCCAAAGGGGTGTCCAATGGATGCCAGTTTTGTAATGTTACCAAGTACAACTATCCCACCTAAGGGAGAAGTGCGTGACAAGGGCATACTTCCCCCACAGGTACCCAACATGATTGTAGAGTCAGATTGTTAGTGAGTTAGTGAGTGATTGTTGATGGAATTTCTCAACAGCTAACAACTGAAATGAATGCTGCTATTTTATTCTGTATATAACATATCTTGTGTTAAGTTGACAAAGCCAGAAGAACTCTGTAAAGCTATGATCTCATTGTACAGTGAGTGAGAGTGTTGACAAGTGAGAAACTCATAACGTTACCTTATTCAGAATTTATCTGGCAGATAACAGTACTAGTCTAGAGAAGTTATCACAAATGAAAAGTATGTATGTGTGGATTAAAGCCATATTCATATATATTGGTGGCTACTGAAAACTATGTTAGACATAACGTACATGTAAATAACCCAGTGTTTCATAACCTCAAAGTCATATATTTTTGCCATGGATTTATCAATGGTCTGGTAAGTTGCTGTGTAGTGAGTGAAGTTATACAAACCTTGTCCTTGTGACTTTAAACATACAAATGATAACGACTGCATGTTGAATTGGTGTTGCTTTTAATAAATGTGACCTATTCTGACGAGATGTGTTCAGTGTCTCATGCATGTGTCGCAACAGGTGTCAATTGTCCAATGCTACTTAATCATAGTAAAATTAAAGCAGATGGAAGGAACAACCAAGACACTGTCTTCTGAAAGGACCTTAGATCAGAGTCATATCAGCAGTAGTCCATCCTTAAGAAGCATCCATACTTTTATCACATGTTCAGATTCACTAAATCTATCACACAAACTGGTGGGTCTAAGATATATCTATTAATGAACAATTTCATTTTAGTAACTAGAGTTCGGCGACCTCATACCTCCATGAAAATTTAGAGCTTTTGTAAATTTCATGCAAATGACTACCATTTACATAATTTATGTATGGCGATGTTCATTATTGACTAACGTACACATGTCACAATTATGAAATTCTCAATATTAGTCATTATGTGGATTTGCTATTTCTGTATATATTATACAAATCAGTTCCTCACTTGCATATTTGGTATCTGCTTATCTCTCGCCTATCATAAATTACATGTGTTACATTTACGTAAGTTCAGCTATTGAAAACAATGGAATTGTACAATTTCCTCATTAATTGTGCAAATTAAGTCCTCATTTGCATAAAATGTATATCATTATAAACATCTTTGCCTAAGCTACCTGCATGCCAAAAATGATGGCAATCCATCATTCCTTTCTATAGTTATCCTCTTTGGAGTGTCTTGACAAAAACACCCCTGCAGTTCCACAATTACATGTTAGGGGGCTGAAACTTGCCCCACTTTGCCATGACGTTGAAAGCTATCTACCACCCAAATATCAAAACCATATCATGTCGGGTACAAGAGATACATTGAAAAACTGCTATGATAGCATAAGCTCATTAATTATGCAAATGTAATCTAATTTTGCATAATTTGTCTTTTATCTTGTATAACACTGTCTAAGGTACCTACATACCCAAAATCATGAAAATCCATTGTTTCCTTCTTGAGTTATCCACTTCAGAAGTTTCTGACAAAAATGCCCCTGCTATCCCAAAACCAGACGCTAGGGGGCCCAAACTTATGTCACTTATTCCTGAGCACAAGAGCTATCTAACACCCCAAAATTGGGACCATATCTTGTTCAGAACACGAGATAGCAAAACCAGAAGTGGCGCTGCAGTACCAAGGAAAGTTGCTAGGGGGCCCAAAATCTAATCACTTCTAGCTTTCGTCACACCCCACCAACACACCAAATACTAGTATGAAACTAATCCATCCAGCCGTTCTTGAGTTATCTTGTTGACAGACAGACAGACACACAAACGCAGGGTAAAATATCATGGAGGGTGACATATCATGGAGGTAATGACTACAATGTGTAACTGCCATGCTGCTAGGTTGAACAACGGTTATATTACACACTAAGGAGCTACTGTAAAGTAATGACTTTTAAACACATTTGAGTTTTAAGAAGTGTTCAAATCACACGGTTAAAAAGCGCCGCCCAACGGCTGAAATTTATTATTGCAAGTAAGATCCGAATCTGCAGAGGCAAAAATAACTTGAATCGCTAGGGGTCCCCATTGACACATGTACGTCAAAGAGTTTCATGTGTTTATATTATTACCTCGTGAATGTTTCGTGTGTTAACCGATAGAAGTGGTTGGGTGCACATTTCCTGTGAATTGCTATGTTATGAAAGGCTACCATATTCGAATTTTCATCCTATGTTGTACGACGTTCGACAAATGAGACATGTAAAGGATATCTGTGATGATGATGAACAGAAAGGTGTATCGATTATTATTGTCACTTACTTGAATGTTAGGTCTCGGTTTTACGATGGCAAGGCATGTACCCCACCTTCCAACTCTTGACAGTACTGCAGTATTTAACACTGCTGAAACTTCACTGTTGGCCATATTATGTTCACCAGACAGCTGCTCTGTTTTATTCCGGAAAAACATCCTGTGAGAGTAATAACCAACAAGAAGAATGTCAGTGTGGATGGAGGCAGTACATGGTAATACCAATGGGTCCTTCTGGCCAAACGAAAGTAAAGAGAGAATTGTTTGGTAAAAGGAAAAAATCTGTTCGAAACCAAAATGTGATCATGAAACCTACGCCTGGGATCCAGGACCTAACTTCAGCTCGGTAGGACCAACACCTTTAAACTTTTATCACTTCAAAGGAATATCTAAGACAAACAAAACGATTCGTGAGACAAAAGAAGCTCTGATGATGAGTCTCTGGGTTTACAATACATGCATACATGTATTTCTTTTAGTTTGTATCAAATGACGTCATATTCTCCCAGACTGTGTCGCCCAGCACCAGGGTTAACTGGTGGTCTTGTACTTGTGACGTCATTGATACACTGTACTGAATGGAATTACGTAGTTCGCCCGGATTCCTCCAATCTGCTGGACAGACGAAAAATATGTATGTTACCTCAAGCAAACGGGATCTGAGGTTTTCAAAAGTTATCCATTGAATTGAATAACGTACGGTAGCATTTTACGTATGATAAAATCATTTTCTTCACTAGAACTCACTTCCCCCCACAATTATATCTAGTGTTTGGCCATAAGGATAAGAGAGCAATAATCTAACGTTACCACTGTGTTTAACGATAATTTGGCAACTTAGTTTATTGATATAAAAGCCACCAACATGTATAATATATGTAGCTAGTACTCCTAGGGCTCATGACGCAGCCTCCTGGAGATGATAGCTTCTCCTTCTTGCCCTGAAGAAGGTGACAGAAAGTCAACGAAACGTTGGTGAGACTAAAACAATGGTTGTGTAAAAAATAGTCTCTTTATTCAATGACGTGCCCACCTGGTGAAACTATTCACGGATTCCTCCCCGATAGATACATTGAACGACTTGCGCTGGTTAGTCTGTATGATAACGTACAGTATCTTTCATTCCCTTCATCTGTAGAAATAATTGATAATCATTAGATGATTGATAAGCATTTGAAGTTTACCAAAATTCTATCATTTTCCTCAGACAAAGGTCAAGAAAAGAAAATCAAGCGCCATCGAAAGAAAATCATTATAGCTCTTGAGCTATCTTGTAAAAGACGAAATCAGGCAGAAAAAAAACAGTGAAAGCGCAGCACGGAGTCCCCATCTCAAGTAAAAAGCATCACTTCTAGCGACGCTTATTACTCCAGTAACTATGTAATCTAACTTTTCCTTTCTTTAAGGTCACATCCCAAACTTTTAATGTCTTACACATTCCAAAACTAATCAAACGCTCGATGGGAAGGTGTCGCGAAGACCCTGTACCCACCCAGATAATATCCCTAATGTCTTTACGTATAATAACTTCCCTTCCATATAATAACAGACCGCTGTGTCGCAGCCGCACCACGGTGAAACTCATTTGGTCGTGGATTAGCGGCGGAGTCTGGCGGATCAGCCGTACCGCTGGTGGAAGCGCGCGCGCACTGATCCGCGCGTGAGCCGGGCTGAAATACGGCCATCAGCCACTACAGCTCCTGTAATTAATTCTCATCGAACTGAGCTCCCCCTGCCTCGCCCGCTCCCAGTCTCATTACTCACTCTCCATGAAATTACAAAACGACAGCTTCAATTAATGCAGTCGGACGTTGTGCCGGTGATATCTGATGGCCTCCTGTTCCCTCTAACTCACCGTCCTTTCCATCCTTGTTAAGGTCCTCCCCTATTAATTAAGGAAAAACGATACACTCAGAGTTCTAATTTGCGACAAGTGAACCCTAAAAGAGGGAGAGACAGGACACCTTTGTCGTTATTCCATCACAATTAGTCAGCGCCTGGGCCAAAACCAACAAAAGCAACTATCAAACACATTGTTCATTTGTAAAACTTATTGAAAGAAAAGTAGCCAACAGTATCTTAGCAACATTATGGACTTACGTTGCCGCTTATTGTTTTGACGTAAACAAATCACTATCGTAATCAGACACACTAGCATAAAAACGTAAGTACGTACATTTATCATCGATGACGATAGTAGTGGCACTGGTTTGTTTCAACGTTTTGATGTCATGACAGAGGTATGCGACAGCACTTCCTTCATCATATTATAAACCTTATCATTAAGTTAAAATGGAATATCATCTGGTGCCTACCACTTACCAACAAGTAGGGCTTGGTCAATTGATAAGCAGAACGATGTGGCGTTTTGTCATTCTACGTCCACGATAAGATACACTTTCCAGAAAAAAATACACAGAAAACCTCGCTTTTAACAATTTACCCAATGGCAATGCCCAAAAATCACAGCGAAAGAAAATAGGGTTTTGAATTACTTTTCTGCAGCATTGTGTTTGTATTATAAACAAGGACAATAAAAGGGTTATCAAGATGTTACAACGACAGAATAGTGCTTCTTCTTCATCTTGGAGATAATCATTGCACATGTATAGATGATATTTCACCACACATTGCGAGGTGCGCTGTTTTATGAAGTACGGCTAACGCTTTATTATGGAGTGGTGCATCATGAACAATATTTTCCCAGTGTCTCCGGGGACAGAATCAGATTTACAACCTCAAAGCACCATAAACAGAAAGTACTTGAAGTGCATGAAATGCGGGCTTCCAATTCCGAATGTAGGTCAACGCTCATCAGTCTGCAGCAAACGCGCGCACGGCAAAGCACCACCACCATTACTTCTCGTTACTGTTTGATCTTTAAAGTGTCTTACATTGGAAGCTTTAGTTCTACCGATCGTCCTTTTTTTATTGTTCACTCGGCATTAATTTCTACATATGGATATTTGTCGTTCGCACATTTTTTCGGGTCAATTCGTTTGCACGTTTCTGAGCCCTTGCGTTAAAGTAAGATCTGTTCACTAATGAGGAAGTATAGGAGTAGATTTTTCCTAGCAAACAGCGTATTTCAGGCCGAATTAGGGTGACCCACAAAGTTAATGGCCCTGAATGGCCGCTTTTTGGCGGGTGTGAGTGAGCGGTGCTGATTTATGCCCGGTGCCGGGCGCGCAGCTGTTGCGCCTAAGCCATTGATCCTGAGTAACAAGTTGACGTAGCGCTCTCCGGGGAGGGCTGGCATGTCATCTGATGCATACCAGCCAGCCAGTCGTATAATTCAAAATAACGATCACGGCGTAAAATTACAAAACTTTGGCAACAAGAGAAAGTAAACTTTTTAACGAGGTTGTGCGGTGCGGAGCAGTAATGAAATTTTTTTACGGTTAATTACTGTAACTTAATGGAATAACACCGGACCGCATCTTCCAATGGGAGCCGTTAACACTTACGAGACACAGTTCGTTACTCCCAAACTAATGACCAAAATGTCAAGGTTTAGCCCATAATTATAGTCGTCATTGCGGCCCTAAAGAGGCACGAAGCATCGCCAAGCTGTGGAAATGTTGTTGGTCGTCTCCAGGGATATACAGCGAGCACATAGAACACAGAGAGGCACGGGAGCTGCCGGTACTTACCTCCATGAAAAATGGAGGTATTGTTTTTGTATGTGTGTTTGCGCGAACGTGCGCGCGTGCATGTATATGTGTATGTGTGCATGTCGTCATGTGTTACCGGAATTCCGGATACTTGTGGTCAGCATGACGTAAGAACCTCATTGCGATGATATTTGGTATGTGGGTAGGTCGTAGGATGGCCAAGGTTAAGGTCAATTTTGGCCCCCTGGCGGCTTTCTTTCTTGTTATTAGTACCGTCTGGATACGTGCAGTTGTACTGTTGTTGTTCGTTATACAACAGAGTAGACGCACAGTTAGTTTTAGCTATAAGATTGACGTATTAACGATTTTCCACGGGGACAGAATTGTTATCAATCAACTCATAGCCACAAGATATGATTCTAGACAGATTTCAGCCTCCTCGACTGGGATTCCCTGACGACTTGATTTTCATCAGCATGCCGAAGTCTCTCCTCCCCTACCTGCAGGTCGAAACTAACGCTAGTATCTAAATCTAATATAACTTAAAACACAGGGGAATTATGCCTTGATATTGTCGTTCAGATATGGCGCAGAGGCAAGTCATTGTGATAAGCGCACATAAAACAACAGAACGCCTTTGGCGTGCGACTTTTCTCTCTTGGAGTTTTCTCATTTTTGTCATAACCTTTTTTCGGATTTCCTACATTTTTCTCATAACTGTTTGACGATTTAAGTATTACCTATTTGTTATGCGATACAAAATTAATGATACCGTGCATTATTAACAACGTGATTAAATAAACCCCGAGTCTGTTATTCCACTACAAATTGAAGATCAACAATATCATCTCGTAATTACGTATTACTGGCGATGATATAGAACACATCAGTTCTACAATCCCCCAACAAACTGTAGATAATAATTTATACGATACAACATTTATCTGTTTACAACACACCGATGAATAATTTACGTGTGTGCCGTACCCGCTCCTGTCCCGGTGAATGCTATATGATGATCGTTTTCCCGGCTCAGCCCTGTGCGCAGCTGTTGCATCAGCGCCATTGATCCTGCGTAACAAGTTGAGGAAGCGGTCTCATGTAGGATTAGGCAGTACGGGGTTCTCGTCACCGGGCTGTAATTAGAACGTTACACCACTCCAACATCACTGCCAATTTTTTAAAAACCCTCTAATATTAAGAAGTGCAGTGAGGAAAGCAATGAATATGACATTATTACAAAAGAAAGATTATCTACTACACTTTCAAACATACAGTAGCCTTGAACACCTCTCAAAACTGTCAAAACTTTCTTGATTACCGTACCAATTACTCCCATACTTTTAGCCAAACAGAAATACAAGGGACGGAACCGAGATGGAACCATTTTTGAAGCAGAAGGAAATTAGATAACAACAAAGAAGTTTTCAGCACCAAGGAAAGGGATAACCAGTCTATTTTCCACGTTTTATCTGTTTTCCTGCATGTATTTTAATGCATACTTTAATATCGTGCATCATATTTCAATTATGATATCATCGCTCACACAAATACAATTTCGGTCCCTGTATAGTCTATCAGCGATGGTAGTCTTTCCGACAGAAACTCATACCTCACACCCAACAACATCTCTGGCTTGGAAGCAATGCGGAAAATAAAGACAGTAAATAAGAACATAAAATGACAGTTACGCTCACAAACTCATATCTGTCTAACACATTGATACCATCGTTGGATTTCAATGGCAGAAAATCATTATGACGCCATCACAGCAATCAATCTTATGGCACGTTAGAGATGTTCATCATGCTACGTGATTTAACATATTTGGTGGCATTAGTTCCCAGGTAACGAATTTCTCCTTGTCGTGATAATTAATTTTTGTAGACAAGTCAGATTAACCATTTGGAAGCTTTGCCGGGTTGGTGGCTAAAAAGTCCATTAAGAAAAGTCGTCTAACGTCTTCCGGGGATTTCTCAACATCAAAAATCCTTCATGCTTAAGAAAGTAGGTCATTACAGACATACCCATTTTCACATAGTACAAATATATTGCTATCGACTGCATTAATTTTCAGAGACAAGTAAGTCTTTTGAGAGTCCTGACTTGTTCCGACCAGAGCACAATAGGATTGCTTTTATTGACTACCCAAAAGTTGTCTGCAAAAGAGAAAGTCTTTTGAATTACTTTGGCACCACTTCTAAGGAACGAAATCATAGGACTTAAAGTTAGCGTTCGTGCGTATTGAAGGCTGTCACAGTAATTTGTATGAATTGAAAGAAGCAGTTATGTACCCGATGTAGAATTATATTCTACCATAATCATTAGCGGCTTTCATCCCGCCGTTTACGGAAATCAATGGTTCCTATACAAGGCCCGTTAATCATGGGAAACAAACGCGCCGATTGTCGTGTGAAAAATAGCGCAGACCCCAGCAAACATGTTCACATTGATCCCCGGAACAAGGTACGTAAGCTCCCTCCAGGGGAACTGCAATCAAACGTAAGCAGGTTATACCGCGTGGTCACACGTGTAATTCAAAATAACGATCCCATCATGAAATATTGATAACGTGGTAAACATATCAACAATTATTTTACACCAAGGGCAAAGCTGCGCAACTGACAAGGACAAATGCACTGATACAGAAACGATTGAGATTATTGAAGTTTGGCGCCTTGTCAAATGTTTCTGTCGGAAATGTTAAGGAACCGAAGGAAGAATGGTGATACTGACACGTTAATTCAAAATACGTATACTCTTAAGAGCCTCATTAAAGCTTGTTATGTGCCTTGTTTATATCACGAGCAATGCTAAGCTATGTTGTAATCATGCAGCTGCACTGTTTATTACAGTTGTTATGTTTTGTGGCGTGGTCTTGTAATGATGAAGAATTTACATTCCGCTTGATGGAAAAGCCGTGGGTTTCTCTTAACATTTTTCCTGGTATTGGATACACTTAACAAGAAATTTGTGACACAAAAATCGTTTGATACACGAGGAGCGGCTTTACGAATTCATTCAGTAGGCACATGGATTGAAAGCTTTCCGATGGATTTCGCCCAAAGACCTGCTGTAAAAGTCTGCGTGCTCAAGCAGAAAAATACACAATAAATCTGTCCTTAAACAGTCCATGTTACATGTAATATCACTGTCATACTTTCAAAATTCTTCTAACGTTAAGAAGCGCAGTGAGGGGAATAATGAATATGATATGTTAAACAAAACAAATCTTACCTACTACACTTTCAAACATACAACATCCTTGAACTACACTCAAAACTGTCGCAACTTTCTAGATTACAGTACAAATTACTGCCATACTTTTAGCCCAGCAGAAATATAAAAGACGGCACCGAGATGTAACCATTTTTGACGCGGAAGGAAATTAGATTACAACAAAGAAGTTTTCAGCACCAAGGAGAGGGATAACCAGTCTATTTCTGGGAAGATGGAAGACAAGTATAAACCCCTCCGACAAAGGCACGCTGACAACCATTAACGAAAGACGCTCACTGTATTCTATAAGGAAGGACATCTTAGTGCTTAATGAGATCATTTGTTACAGAAAAGCTGATATATCGCACATCCTGGCACCACTGAAGCTGTAAGACGTTCTGTATCATTTCAATGGTTCGTAAGATTACCAGTCATCCTCGTGTTCACAAAATGTAGAATGGTGCATGGTTAAATCTCCGTTATGTTATTGTCCAAGACGGCGCCTGTCTCTAATTTGATAAATCACTCTGCTTCTCTTGTGTCCGCCTCCAGAGACGGCCTGACAGCCCTACCACCGGCGCCCCGGGTCTGCAGCACCAACTCAGATATCACTGCCAGACATCGCTCTCGGCAAGACGTACGTGTTGCAGAGATGGTTCACTGTTAGCGCAGGCAAGAGTTGGAGAAGTTTTCGGCAACTTTGTGCGACTCCCTTGGCAGTTTTTCTTAATCGTACACACATATCCTGTGTGTGAATTTATGGCAAAATCGAAGTAACTGTTTGGTAGTAAACAATTAAAAGTGATAAGTTAAGAGTTATGAAGTATGTTCGTGGTCACGTTTTTAATGAAGAGCTATTCAAATCGTTGGCTTCCTTGTACAAACCTGTCCTTTATTACCCTACGTTGAATGTTACTGCACCAATTTGAAAGTTGTCATTACGATGCGACAGCTGTTGAAACATAGTTCTGGTAATGTTCACAAACGAACTATCCATCAAGCAGACGGTCCTACTGTCGATGTTAGGGGGTGTCCTTGACTGGCTACAAGATATCGATCAGAACCTTTGACGCACTTGACCTCACCTTACCCACCATATCACCGACCTTTCGTGTGACCTTACAATTCAGTCAGAGGCCAAAGCATCCATCTGAGGCCCTGCCTTACATGCGATATGGTGAGTTCACGACACGAGATTTGCTCTGGAAATGTTTACGACTTAGTGTATGGCAAAGACTATCTGTCTTGGCACTCGCCTTGGAGATGTGCTAAGATAGAGTTTAAGTCCAGTCTTGAACGTGTCTACATTAAGTAAAATTTAGCTCGTCTCCCAGTCCCATCTAATGTAGCCCCGTATATGCCACTCACAGTTAACAAATCTGCCAGCGCTAATAAGATTTTCTGCGCAGCGTAGAAAGCCAACAACATTAACTCGGGGTGCCTGGGGCAGCGCTGATTAGATAACTTTACTAATTACGGATTAACACGATTAGCGTAAGGAGTGACAGTCACCGGCCGATTAGCCTGCCCCCCACGCGGGCAGGAACAGGCGCCACTCGGCCCATTTTCACCTAACGCGTGACGGGATCTGGTTACACAGATATTTAGGGACCGTGACTTATGAATATGACTATAATAGCGCTCAACAGTCATTGTTCCGTTTACGTTGATGCCGCCACGTTGATAACGGTATTATTTTGCTCGTAGATAATTCCGTCGCTCGTTTGTAACGCATATCATGACGTGTCGATTATTGTTGCGCGTGTTTGCAAAAGTCACGGCAAATTAAAACATACACAAAAACATCATTATTCCGCCTACGAGGTGACGCCCCCGTGCAAAACTTCCTAAACATTAATTTTACAGCACAGAAGGTTCGTTATATTTTGTAGCAGGTATATACAGGTTGTATTACTTTAGTGTTTCGCCTCACGGCGTGAGCGCACTTAGATATCACCGCTGGAAAAAAACCGCTCGCGGTCCGGCCGGGCATGACCCCCGCAGTCCACATATTCTAAACCCGACGCGTACTCGTTAAATTAACGCTGACGAAATTAAACACTTGATCGCCGCTCTGAGCCTCTGACCTCGCGTGCTTACCTTCAATTTTGCAGTCATTCCTGCTTTCCCCCCGATAGTCCCACATCACCATAGGTGTTAATCACAATCAGTGGTACCTTACAGTAACCTGTCCAACTGTCGCACATCACACTTTTCCCGGTGAAGTCAGTCTGTCATATTGCATTGACATTACTAACGTTGGATTGGAGCGAAATATGTATGTCATAAAGGCCCTACACAAGTACAATGGCAGATATTACTACATTTTGTATGTGCGGAACATGTTTTTGCATATCTATAGCACAAAAAGTGTTATCATGGACTAATGGCTTGTGGAGTTACAGGCTACCACCATCTCACACAACCTATGTTCCATACTTGAATTTGAACTTGTGCGACTAATGTACTGAGAGAAGGCATTATGGAAAGGACAGGAGCGATTGATGATCTTTAATTAGGTGCTGATATAGCTGTGGTTTTACAATCGGCTGATTACATTTTTATACATACATATTTCCCTGCCTTCATTATACCAGTACGCCATTGTTTCCTGACAAAACGGCATTCAGCGCCCTCCCTTGTTTCCCCTATCGTCACTACACATAACTGACACCTATATGACCGGTGTATCCTGAATTATGCTGACTCTTGGTTGACCTTTTCGGGGTCATGTCACCATATCCCTTTCCCCCTCTTCGACCGCAGATGTTAAGAACTTTATAACTGCAGGTTGTAATAGAATGGAGCCATAGCCAACTGATGAAACGGGTTTACCGTTCAAACCTTGCAATATAAAACCACCCAAACGACCAGTATAGAAGCCAAGTGCGCCATTCATTTTCGGCGACGTTTCCGGCCTAGCCGCTCTCCATGTGCTAGCCCCGGCTTCGCTGGAAATTCCGTGGAGTTATAAACCTCGCTTATCTGCCTTTTTCTGACGCACAGTTCTGCCATTTCCCGACCCAATCTCAAGAGCGCCTGTTTCATTTCGCAAAATCTATCTGCAGTTCTCGGTGGGGTTAACGTCGTCTGTCGGAGAGCTTTTATTAGCGAGGGTACGGTATCGGGCATCTCCTACAACCCGATACGTCAATAAAAATACGAGACTCTCCATATCGATATCAATAAGTGCATTAGGGTGAGATTTCTCGTGGAAGGGTGTTGTGTTACACGTTGAGTTATGCCCAATGATGCGCGCGATACGGCCAGCTAAAGTTCCGCCATGCGTGAGATTGAGGTATGGGAGTGAATGGGGAGAATGGGGCCCGATGTGCGTTACACGGGCCGACACATACACGATGAGCCAGGGAAAATGTGGCAAACGACTTGCCCAAACGTTCCGCACAAAAATAAAACTGTCTTGGACGAAAAAGTAATGAAAAGTCTCCCAATACAAGTTGAAGCATTTTCGTCGTAAAAGTTGACAACTTGTACGCGCCGTTACCCATTCGTCTGCAGTGCGCAGCAAATAGATTGTTTGTGGGACGTGTTACATTCTGTGACTACAGAGTTTTACCTTCAATTCTAGATTCGTACATATGTATGACCAAAACTCACAAGGTGTATGCATTACACCTACCACTCGCAATCACTCCAATAAAGTTTCATGGCGACCACAAATTTTATCAGTTGTAAGTTAACGTCGGCCCTGCCTTGATTTAACACAATTTTATTCATATCGAGCAATAAAAGGTACATCCAATAACAGAATTTTGGCTACCATTTCAATCTTATTTTTTTATATCTATAAACACAAACGTTCTGTGGGTATCATTTCTTTTAGATTTGAACCACTACCCTTTCTCTGGCACTGGATAAGGGATTCGGTACCGCCCGCACTTCTTTGATACGTAGATGCTGTGAAATTACGAAAACGTGAACATTTTAGAGCTTATAGCTTATTATACGTACTGAATACTACTAGTATTCTGTTTTTCATATATGTACTGAATACTCTTTTGTTTTATCATCCGTCGGCTTATATAGTTTTATTCATAGATTTCCCAGATTCTCTGTGAATTCAAACTTGCAATGACGTCATCGACCGGAAGCCCGACCGACTCCAGCAGGCCTTTAATTACCTAATGGCTAATCAAAAGAACAGCCTTTACGATATGCCACCACACGAACTCCAGTTTTACCAGTGGATTCCTCTGCACCGTTACTTCAACCCTATAACGCCGTGCCGCACGTAGCCGCCAGATTATTTTCAAGCCTGCATTCTTCACTTGAATCCAAGAAATTCCCCCAAATTTCCTCTCGGCTGAATATCGGAGAGGTTTCGGAAGCCTCGACCCGTCAATTCATCATCCCAGGAGCCGCCTAACGACTCGGCATCGCGCCGCCATCTTCCACCTGTTCGGAGCTCATTCGTCCCTCTCCCGACAACGAGTTGGGGTATCATCGGGGGACCTCTCATTTCGCTCAATTTCCGGGCGCGCAGCCCCCGCGGGAGGGAAAGATTAAATTTGGCAGCACCTGTAGGTCAGAGCGAGGCGGAAGTAATGATGAACATGTTGATTTGAGGCTGCCACCAGTTGGCTGGGATGATTCAACATGTAGAGAACGTGTAGCTAGCAATCCGCCGCTCACAAAAGGGGACGTGCTGCTCCATCTGAAGTATAGGGACGTGTGTAGTTTATCATTCTGCGTTCTGCAACGCCCACAGACCTTACACACCAAAATAGATCACGACAGTCGTCTGCAATGCCTTGATTATCTAGGTAAAGTGCACCTGACTGATTTCGCAAAAACAATCCCACGGAGATGAACATTTTTCTAGGAATTTCTCTAGGTTTAGAATCGTTGGAGACGTCTGAAATGAGCCGATTACAGTAATTTAGAGCCGACTAGGCGTGGTGCCGGCACGCCGGTGAGATGAAATAAAACGCGGGAAAGACACGCAACCTTGATCCTCATCAAACAAGGCGATATCTTGTCAGATCCCCTGTAATCTGAGCCAAGTGTGCGGAGCAGATACGGCAAACACCGTCATATCTCCGACTTCACCTTCGGTAAGAACGCCGCTGATCCGTCACACTCCCGACGGGATAAGGCGTGGGGCTATTTTTAATTACTTTTTAGGCAACGTTCTTTTTTTCCTCAACGTTTACTTGTACAAGACGACATTCTCAGCAAATTTCGGTCTCACTTTTCCCAAAACTGGTTCCAGTGGGACGAGGGGGAACCGTCAAGGAGATGAAATTGTAATTGATTTAATTATAAGGCAGATTATTAGGTGGAATATGTAGGTAAAGTTATTACATATGCGGCCCGCGAAAGTAATATCTCTGCCAAGGGAACTTCGGGAGGTGTCAGACTGGGACTATTACAGTCGGAGTTGTTTTTCTTCTGACTCACTCAGCAGGCTGGGGATCACAACCGAGCGCCGGCGACGAGATGAGAAAATGACAACGTGACATTTGAGAGATATTAATAATATTTCACGGAGCTCCGAGCAAATAATGGATGATCTAAAGGTTAAATTGCTAATGGGGGGAAGCATCGTGTGGTGGATGACATGCAAAACCATTGCGGGAAACCGTCTGTTTTCACACACGGATAAATAATCATCTTGGGTATCAAATATGTAGATACTAGCCTGGGTACCAGCCTTTTAGCTCTACTCCGGATCCGGTAGCAGTAGTAGTAGTAGTAGTAGTAGAGAGTAAAGCCTAATGGCTGACGCCCAGGTTATATGTAGGTACAGTTCCAAGAAAAATATGTTCCTCATGCTGTATAATCTGTGGAAGAATCTTTAGCAGGAACATATCAGCAATTAATAATTCTTTTGAAATCAAAGAATACTTTTTTGCGGCCTGCAATAGTCTATGTAACCAATAGAAAGCTTATGGTATAATAACAGTCAAAATCTTGCCAAGGAATTACCTTTCTGTCTTATAGAATCAGCGGAACTAAGCCATGTCTAAGAAGGGATATGAATAATTATGGGCTTTTCATATCTTGTAACGGTGATAATTGTTCACTTTGCCAATACAATAAGCTTGTCTGCATGTCTCAGACAGGCACGAAATTAATAGGTCTGCGGAACCAGAAAAATAACCGAAACTAATTCTACAAAATTACCGGTAAAGAAGAGCGTCATTTTTCTCAACATTAGCAGAAATGTTCAGTTCTAAGGGGTAGTTATGATGGTTCCTATGGTTATCATTATTTTTGTAACACCCAGCGGATTTGCTAGAGTTGCTGAGACGTCTCTCGCTAACTTCTTTCATCGTTGCCATGAAATATCATCACAAACAATACTGCAGAGCTTCGATGTCTATCTGTTTTCTTTTATCTCGAAACAAAATGGCGTCACTGTGACCTTTGATCTGATTTATGTTTTAATTGAAAGATACCTCTGAAACACACAACACGCCAGAAGACATATAGATCCGTACATCCCCGCTCTTGGCAATCAGCCCGGCACTACATCAAAACTAGCTTTTGGTTGGAAATACGTATAGATATTAAAGAAAGTAGTTTGCCCTTCAAAGCAACGCTCGACAGTTTGGGGTACACAGAGAAGAAAACAAGTGGGAGAGACGTAGAAGATATATGGTTTAGTAGGAGAGAGATTTAATCATCGACCCCGGAGTATATACACGGCGTGGTGGGGGTCCCAATTTCCCTGCGAACATAAAGTCGCCGTGCAACAGGATCTAGCGGCGGATAAATCCTGCAGCTAGTAGAAGGTGGGACTGTGATAGCGAGCCGTGAGACTTGGTAATGGCTGCCGATAAGGAACTTAATGAACGGATGATAGATTGAAAAGGGCGGGTTATGAGGCGCGTATTACTTTTATTCCTCTTGAGTGGAGTGCCTTGAACGAAAATCGTAACCAAGTTAAAGTTTTATGTACATTTCTCTCCATCTGTTTTGGCAGACGGAGATTCCCTGTTGTGCTCTAGGCACGTATTGAGATATGACGCGATAACCTCCTGTAAGCCATGTAGATGGAAACCGTACCCCTTTCCAACTTTTCCAACCCCCGGAGCGCCAAATGTCTTCTCAAAAAGACGGAATACATATCAACTGCATGGAGAACAGGAAAATTATTACTCAGAAATGATTAATGAGCCTGGGGGTACGGAAGTCAGACTGGGGAATCATATGATAACGCCCTTCTAAGGCATAAAAGAAGAATGGCTTTTGAAGTTGACAGCCGCGAAAAAGAAAACATGCAACCTCAGAGAGAGAAGCTACTCTGGAAACAGATGCGTGGGCCGGTTTATGCCAGCTCTCTGCAGCGTCTTCATTACTCACGGGGGGAGCGCAATTTGTCAGTACCGTTGGCTATAAAATCCACCGGTAAACAAAGCCATACAGCTCTGCTTGGCGATTGGTTTCTAATGTCCTTTGAGCTGGACGCAAGAAACACCAACACAGTGCTACCGTATCTCGCAACAGGTAAGAAGCTTGTGGATTCCATGATTACAGGATATTTGCACGTTGTTGACAAAGATGAAATACGGTAATAAAATTAAGTAGGCTGATTTCGTATTGCGGCATGACCTTCAGAAGCAGCTTCGTCATTGTTTGAAGGGTATATATACCTCCCCGCGGAAGGGAAGCCATCGGAGTACTCCATCTCCGCCTCTTGTTCTCCTGTTGCGGCGTGTTAGGACGATATGGACAGCCTGTGTGGCATGCCATTTACCGATGATGACTTTAGATTGGTGCAGAGATTACCGTCTGGAATTGAACGAGCCCATCTCGTGCGGGATAGAAGCTATCTGTGTCTGCCCCCACCGCGAATCTGTGCCATCTACGCTTGCACTGCCAATATAGACACAGACAATACCCTTGAGAAAACCGCCGGCAAGGGCAATTCTCCAAGGTTTGCAAAAGTTAAAAAGAAAACTTAATAACGGGTCAGAGCATAGAAATAAAAGCTGAGCGTTACCTGGAAAGTACTCCACCAACAAGACTCGACAATGACATATACCCAATGTCATCGTGACCTTTCCTGCTACCATTGATCGTAAAACAAAATTTATGGAGGTGTTTACAACATTGATTAACTTTTTACCTTTCTCTCCTTTTGTGTCAATGTCATCGTGAATTGTCGCCCAGTCACAGCGCCATGGCATTGTTATTTCTTACCGGTAGCCCTTCTCATAGTTTCCCCCCGCGCAATAAATACTCCAGGCAGAAGAAAGGCACCGGGCCTTTTAAGAATGAAATATGAATATGATCTTCCATTGAGGATCAACGGTTTTCGCAGCCTCCCAAACATCTCGACAGATCAGAATGGCACCGCGTGAACCACGGCGAATTTCCCCCGCGGCCCTTATCAGAGCACTCTATCAGGAACCCAAGAACCACAAGTATAAGCCTGCGGATTTAACGAATATGCTCCTGCGAATTTATGACTCCATGTGTACATATTGAGCCCAGTGTACTCAGGAGAGCGGCAGAGTTTGGGGAAGGTCATGCCGCGATGGACATCAGTACGTTTAAAAAAAAACATTTTCTGGTGAGCTCAACACCTTGGCTAACCTTCTCGCCCTACTTTGCATATTATTCACTTAGCATACATGGACAGCATTCTCTCTCATTGACTCATCATAACGAATCACATCGCCACAAGAAAAGGCATGGATAATGGCTGTCAATGCCTAATTTACGCAATCACAAGATCGAGTTTCCCTGTCCGTAACCCAACGCTGATGTCCCTCTCTGATTCTTGTGAAATTCTATCTCCGTGGGGAGAACGTAAAGAGAAGATATATTAAAAGGATTAATGGGTGCCAGTATCAGCCCTTATCGAATGTCGTGCACCCATCGACCCACACGTCTCTCTCAATCAAAAACTTCGAGCGTTGCATTCTATTGTCACGCCAGCGGCTGAAAACCGCCTTCTGTAACACTCGAGCTTAGCGACCAACGTTTTAACGCCACATGAAACAGACGCACTCAGCAAATAAAGTTAAGCCATCGGACGTTTGAGGATTACATTAGGCGCAATGAGATGGCGTCGGAATGGCCTTAGCCTTGACAGAAGCACAAATATAACCGTGGCATCTCTGTCGGCGAATCAATACAGCCTACGTAACTGCCCAACATTTCAACACAGATTCGATTTGTTAAGAGTTGACAGATGAAGGGATTAACAAGTGGCACAAAAACATGTTGCGAGGCCAAGGGATGGCAGTTGAAGCGGATGTAACTGTCAAACTCTGCACGTCACAAAATAACTTTGACTTAAACATTGCGCGTTTCCCGCGGGCATATCCTAACCCAAAACTTTGAAAACTTTGATTGTTCTATCTTGTCACGCTACTTTCTGCATCCACCTAAAAATTGCAGAATTTGAGCTTGTAACACTTTAGCAACAGAAGTCGGTGTCAAGCGCTGACAGCTTGTTACGTTTTTTTTGGGGGGGGGGGGGGGCAACAAATGAATCAAGTGTAGGTGGCGAAAGAAGGAATTTTAAAGTTCTGATGTGTAAGAAATACTGGAGGGGCGAAAGAAGGAAGTTTCAGGTTCTGCTGTGAAAAGAAGTACTGGAAGTGGTGAAAGAAGGAATTTTAAGGTTTTAGTGTGTAAGAAGTACTGGAGGATAAGAATAGGAAGTCGTCAAAAGCTTTCATAGGTCGGTCAAGGGCATGGTGACAAACATAAGTCACGACAGGACGGCGGAATTGATGGTTTTGGTCATGAGCTGCTATCGGATGCCGTGCTCTTATTGACCGCAAAGTCATCTTTCATTTTACCCGGCGGCTCTCTTTACACCAGGATACACGCAAAGCTCGACAGTGGTGAACGCTGGGTCGTCTAGTTCCCACAACCGCCTCATTTGCCTGTTGTTACAGTCATTTCCAAGAGTTCTTCCTTATAAAACATCAAGTTATCAGTACTTTCTCCATAAAGTAGTCCCTGTAGATCTGACGGATGAGTCATGAGCTGAGCGATGGGCAGCCCGAGGACACCGCTAGCCAGTTGTGTCTCGGTGAGAAAATACCGCGTTTGAAGCTGTTTATAAACGCTGACAGTACTTTATTTTATACAAACCTGCAGGACTTTCATGTTAGTTATAAGAGACGGAGTTGGAAAATATCGCTCACGGCTGGTATGTTTATTGGACGCCGTAGACTCGTTGACTGCTGTGCTGTATCTGTTTAGTGGTTCAGTCGTCTGCGAGGTCGATAAAAGGACTTTCCCATTGGACATAGAACTGCACACGGTTCGCCTTTGGGACTACGGAAACTAAAACACTTTACATCGAAGCTTGGTTGAAACAGTACAAAGGCACAGAGACAATGATCCCGCCTAATGTCTACAAAATACTGCAAATAAAGTGTCCTATTCTAATGTATTGTCATTTTAGAGTTATATAAAAATGCTCGCGTACAGTTTTGGCTCAAATCTGGTCATCTAACATTTCAAAATCTCTCGTGGCACTTGTAAGCAAAGTTTCACATAAGATTCTATTCCGCATAAAGGTCTCGTTGGTCTAAAACGTTTCCTGATCGTCTCCCTGTTACCCCTGCAGTAGTTCCCCTCGATGTCGTGACCCATCCAACCAATACTCAGGAACGGGTTCGTCTATTTCATCTGCAATCTTTTAAAAAGTTTCGACATCCCCCGTTTGCAAATAGAATCATAAAACAGTTCTTATACTAAGAACATTTTTAAAGCATTTTGAAGGAAGGGTTTCAATTGCAACATGTAGAATTTTGCTATAGCTCTCTTGTTCCCTGAGTAGTTGTCGCCTGTAAAGGTGTTAGAGTGAATCGTGAACAGCGCCAAAGTAAGCACCAAGGACAGGGACACCTACGCAAACTAAGAGAAAGGGAGAAAATCAATTTTATGTACTTCTGTTGGGTACTGATAAGACCAACTTTGTTTCTAAGTGTTCTATTTGTAGAAAACGCTGTCGGTGAGCTAATTAAAGCGTTTATCTAACCAGGTCACACTTATACATGGCAGTACTTGAGGTGTCCCTTGGGGAAAATGATGTAACAAGTGTGGGACGACGTCACTACTCTTCTTGAGCTCGCCCGTGTAACGTCTGTTGGCTCACTTGGCTGTAAGGCGCAGCCGGCCGTGTGATGCCCAGTCGCTCGAGTTGGTGAGTGCTCAGGGAGAATGTCATCCCCGTCCATTACCCCGGCCTGTCGCATCCCATTTCACACGACAGTAGGCGGGGCGCCGCTCGGCTGCCCCCGCCGGCCAGCAGACCGGGTCCCGTCACACGCCTGGGTCCCGCGGGGTCGCTCCATCACCGCACCGCACATGAGAAAGGCGCCGTTCCCACACGGTTCCGATGCCAGGCGTATGACGTGTTTTCTTGATAAGCACCTTCGTAAACACGCGACTCGGGGTGCATCGGTCCCGATCGTGTGACCCTCGTCCCTTCGGGAAAACGACGGCGCGTGACTTCACAACAATGTCGCCACACCGCTTTTACTGTTCCATGACCCTTCACACACACCGCGCATACCATCTTATCAGGGAAACAATTTCCTCTGTTGTTATCCTTTAATACCAAAACATAAAAACGGGATTCCCATCCCTGAAATACGGATGTTGCATGCACGACGTGCACTCTGGTGAGGAAGATTGATGGTAGTAAATATGATGGTTCATGGTATCCTCCCAAGAGGGCCTGCCCAACACGTGTCGATCGCTGGCAACTGTTGCCCCGTAACGTGGGATTCAGCACTACCTACCTGTCGCACAGTGCCGTGGGAACAAACCAACGGACACGAGGTCACACACTTCCAAACGAAAAAAAGAAGAAGTTTTTTCCAGGAGCGTACAGGGATATATTCCCTTCACATGCTAGCTTTATTAAATCCTGTCGCAGTGTAGTGTAGTCTCATTTGTCATTTTGCTACAAAGGATATGTCAATCACGGCTTGTAATTTTATTGTTCCGGCACAGCTGTTCTACAGAAGAAGGAGAAACGGGAGGTATGAACCGTGATGACTTTGATACAGGAGAAGGGGAGCTGTGTACGGAGCCCGGGGGTAACCTTTGATGTGCTGAGCAGGTCTGCAGAGGGTCACCAAATCGTGGAACACGCATGTCTGCATCAATGCTAATATTACTCAGTGTTACGCAACTGATACTGAAGGAAGGCACCAAAGGAGTTTTCTCTTTCTACATCAAAGGAAAGATATCAGCGATGCTACATAACGCTGCGTACATACACATGTCAAAGGGATTACGCAATATTACGTTGTGACTCGTAAAGGCAATTCCTTGCTCCTATCCTTTTTCTTGAATGATACTGCGTAGGTCGCTCTGGGCAGTACCTGTAAGACAGTATTAAAGTATCGCAATGAATGGTAGCGAGCTCGTGCAAGGTTATCGAAGAAAGGGGAGATATAAGGCATATGATAGATAGTCACAATCCGTCAGCTGGGCGGATAGTGTGCTGCGCATAACGTTATATATGTATAAACCAGAAATATACGGCAGGTGGGATAGTGACAGAGACGGCGGGGGTCAGGCGAACTGTAGAATTCTCATTCGTCGCGAGTCTGCAGTGCAAAAATGTAAGAGTTCAAGAGTTTTCAGACAACTGTTCTATTCTACGTAGAAAGAATTTTCAGCGCAACCGTGAGCAACAGAAGTATTATCTTAATGTGAAAAATCATACATATTATTCTCTGTGTTTGATTTCGCCCTTATTTTACGCTGTATAAATTACAATTTCAAAATGAACTGCTGCAGTTCCATACAATCCGCAGGGCGGACAAGCTCACGTGATTAACAAGAAGTTGGGAACAGGTTGAAACAATGCATGACAGATGGTCTATTTTGGGGAGGGAGGGGGTACAACAGGTGGTTGTCGGGATTGGACAGGGCCAGTTGGCACGACTCCTGTGACGTAACCTATGCCCTCACTTAGGTCGCGGGGTCAAGGCCAATATCGCATTGCCAGTCTGCCTGAACCATATTTGGACATTTTTCACCGCGGGTCATCGCGACAACTCGTGCCGCTTGAATGTCGTGCCGTGATTACTCATGGTATAGGCGATTAATATCAGTAAATAATTCACTTTCCGTACAACAAAAGAACTCCCTGTAAGCCGACAATATTTCAACACAATATGTGCAGTTTTGTCAGAAACACCCATCTATCTTGAGAAATATATCGCATCCGCTGAATAGACAATAAGCTACTTAAATCCCGAATATCTGATGGTGAAATGTTAATAGTAGCCGGAGTTCGGCGGACATAATGCCCGCGGCCTCATTTTATGGATGATGTAGAATCGTTAGTGAATTAGGCAGAGATTACGCGTTATCAATGGGATGCACGGGTTTTAGATAACAGAACTGGAGTGTTTTCTATAGCGGGGTCGCTTTTTGAAGCCCGTCCCATGTGGCCCCACGGCACGAGACCGATGGTTCCCCGGCGGCCTTGGTGACCCTTAGGCGGCCTCAGCACGGCCAGGCCCGGGATTGCCTGTCAGGGCTGATTGACTGCTAATGTCATTGGATTTCAATTCCGCCACAAAGGCGGACAATGACTGACGTGTGTGGCCACGCCCTTAAACGATGGAAAGGGCGCCGAAAACTTCGCCCCAAAATAGGAGGCAGCACGCGAAGGTGACGTCACACGCTGTTCCATCGCGTGAAGGAGTCACTGATGATAGAAACGACGTATAATGTCTGCATCTGAAAAATCTATTTATGGATTTCGAGGATTGTGAATAGCGGATCTGATTCTCCGTATTTCCAAGTTTAAGCCGAACAAAGGCAAGCGCTGATGACAGGCGTTTATTTATCAACTTTGACGCTGCCTTAAGAAGTAGGGCAAATATAAAAGTGGCAATTACGTATCTTATGTCTTTCAGGCATAACAGACAGCCAACTACTGGTAATCGAGTATTTTTATTGATTGCTGACAACAGGAAGAATAGAAGGATGTACCACACCTGTAAAACAAGGTACAGACATACATAGGACTAAACTTAAATCAGAATAAGATGGAAATTACTCAAGTGGGACTAGTATTAATTGTGTCAATGGATGACAAATCTTGTCCATTTTCTTTGCTCGTTGACATATACAAGTCCCATTATCTATAGGTGCGGTCCTTGCACTTAGAACAGAAAGAAAGCCTGTTTGAGCCGTTATCTATTTGTCCACCTGCCGGTCCACCTGCAAGACTTAACAGGTCTCAACCAAAGTGGGCTCCTGGGACGACTCATGGCCAGACGACGGAATCATTACGCCGCACCACAAATACTTCTCACTTCCTGCCATTTTCCAATTATTTACCCACTTTGATTGTAAGCAGCGGACGCTTTTTGGACAGTAGTGATATTAAAAACGGCTCTATTGAAAGAGTAAAATTCTGACATTGCATCTATCCATCGATGTAGGAATAAAGTGGTTATCATGTTAATTTTTTTCTTCGGATCTATTAGGTAGCTGATATGAAGGCTACGGAATGAGCAAGCTTGTCGCCAGTTCCAGGCTGTGCCGCTTTGGGAGTTTGGGAGCAGAAACTTCTGAGTGCGGCGCATCTGCGTTATTCTACACCATAAGTTCCGCGGCGATAGTGAAATCATGCGATATTAAAACCTCCGCTAGCGTTTATAGTTGTCAGCTTCATCGTTTCTTAGGCTTCAGTCAGGCAATCCGATCACTTCCAATCCATCTATCAGCGTCTACCTATGACCACCTGCTCGGGCGCCCACTGATACACCGCCGGCAGCACTCCCCCCGCTCCAGGGAATTCACATGCTTTTCCGCAACCCGCCTGCATTATTGGGACATCAGGTGTTTTGCTATCGCGGTAAAAATGGAAAGGAACCGACCCGAAACGAGATACGGCTGACCGGGTTATTGCCCTGCAGAAAATAGGAAATGGAAGAAACGGTGGAAGTGCGCGTTATAGCGGGTATCCATTTGTTCACTTCCACTCCGATGACGCATGGTTTCATTTCGTCGCCTCCGTCTCTTGAAACGCGTCGTCACATGTAAAGAATCTCCCGTTGTGCAAAATGAATTCCCAACTACTCCCGTAAATTCAGAGCTTCTGACCCGAACGGAAATATATTGCGGGGAGAGATTTTTCAATTTGGCCCTCACAGACCCCGCCAGTCGATTCGCAGCGGGCCCAGTCGTGTATGTATTTTGCCTATCATCACTGTGAGGAGAACATAATTATGGGGAGAGAACAGACGATTGGCGTGTGTCCACATACGGGGCCATTTAGAGAAAAGCTGCAGACACAAGAGAAATTGAGGCCGGGTTATATCCATTGGGAAATGCTGGTTTGCCTACAAGTGGACGGGGCTGTAGCATTCAACATGTTTGTCTACCGTATGGTTACTTGTTGAGTTCGCGCGCGTTATTGGAACAGGGAGCAACACGTATAGAATGTTAAAAACCTTGATGACGCTTTAGTATGATTGTTGTGAACAGTAAAACGGGTTGTTTTGCAAACATTCCGGCTTGAATAGCACCGGTATGTGAATCTGATTTTCTGAATATTGTCCCTTCTGAACGTTATCTTTTATTTGGACCTCATTAATACCGAGTTATCACTTCTCCCATCTGGTGGGTAAAATGACGCTGTAAATGGGCCTCTTTTCAGAGAACTCTCTGGCGAAGTCAACTTCATTGCGAATTCGATGCCGTTTTCAAGCCTTCCAAATTGCATGGAGGACCGGTGAGGTCCCAAAGCACAAAGCTGGTGCTTGACGCGGCTTCATTGTGTGTCACAAAGGCTGCCGTCTGCAGGGGCGATAAAGGCGCGGCCGTCAGCACGCGCGTGCCGGGAACAATGCCACGCCTCGGGGCTGATGTGGCGCTTATCTCTCCCCCTCTTCCCCCACCTGTTTGCCGGGATAATGTGATGACGTCGCCTCGCTGCGGGTCCCGCTCCAATTTTGCACTAACATCCGCCGTGACGTCTAATCCAACAAGCAAAACTCGACAACATGTAGGCTAAAGGGAGGAGCGCAGACTTATCCCAACAAGCGCTGCGACTCCTGGTTAACAAGATAAAAATCCTGACGTCGTCACAAACTCCGTGCATCCCTCTCCCTCCCGACTTAGCATAAGCCGGCCCTCGGGCGGTACTGAAAATGTTGTGCCACAGGGCCTACTAGCTTAGCCTTGCCTTTGATTAATTCTAACAACTCTCCCAACTCCGTTTCTCCCAGGTGAAGCCCACAAAGTTTGCCGCCGTAACTCTGTTCGCCCCTGAGAAGCAGAAGCGATTACTGCGCTATCCCTGTCTTAGTCGGGATGTTTTCTTTAGAAACCTGCTTTTCTAAGTAAATCTTGCCGCTGGCAGTCAGTAAACGAAGTTAGAGTATGGTATATGCATTCTTGGGAATAATTTCTTTTTTTTCGACGTCGAGAGTTGGCGAAAACGTCAAAAGGAGACACAAATGATAGTTCTCTGAGTAACACCCCTCTTCGGATTCTTACAGCTTGGCGATAAGCGAACAGAAATTAGGTCGGACGGTGGGCCAGCCGGCTAGCTAGCGCCGGATCGCCTGTTGGTTGTTCCATTAACAATTTTCTCGCATCGCACAAAGGAGCATTAATCCAATCTTAACAGAATAAACAGTAAGTATAACGGGCAAATTAAATCGCGGGGGTTACAGGTGCCGCTGTAATGGCTTTTTTCGGACCGATTTGATGGATTGTCGCGATTTGGGGGTGCCCCGCGCCTCTCGGTGTCGTCGCCGTGATCAACCAATTTACCAGGACGTAATTTGTACGGTTGGTGCAACAAAAGCCTTCCCCGTACCACGGGAAACAAAGAGAAAACGACACTTCTAGCTGCCTGAAGAAGAGCCTAAATGGACAGCGTCGGTAACATCAGGCGCGTAGCAATCAAATTCATGGTGATAAAAAAGATTCGGTAAACATTGAATTGACTGATTACACTTTCATTGTAATAACAGCTCTCCAAAGGGACAATAACATGCATTCATAAAGCGACTGCACACGTTTAGGGAAAGCTTGCGCTAACAGGTGCATCCTGACACAATCGGATGCTTTCAGCGGACAAGTTTTTCAACTTCACGTTAACCGCAGGGGCGCGGACACAATTTTCTTGTCAACAAACAAAGATATAACGTTACTTACATTACTCCGGCTAAGGGCCCCGGACTGTTTGTGGCAACGACAAAAAGAAATAGATACGTAAGAATATACACAAATAATGCCCACGACTTTTCTCTTTACGTCGCGTAGTTTGGTGTTTTTACATCATAGTTTTCGTTCCCGAAAGCTGCCCCGCCGGGCCCCGGTTTGGAAATGTGACGCAGGTCTAAATAGATGCTACCTAAGACTGATGATAAAATTCCTTCAAATATATATCACTCTCTCGCCCCAGCTCAAAGACAAGGACCCGAGGCCTTGATTTCCTGCAAATAAACTGTTATGTACCACGTACAGTGTCAGGCGCCAGAGTCTGTCATCCTTACCCATCCCCTCCCGCCTATACTTCATGCGTCTGTACTGTACGCCGAATCTTCCCATCCGTCCTGTGTTTTACCTTGAGAAATGATAGGAAAGACACCTGTTATTTTCTTGTTACCCTGAGCAGTCTGAGTGATCGTCGTCTGGAGCAACGGCTCCAGTCAGCACTAGGATTTAGAGTACTCATTTCCGCTCACTTGTAGTTCTCTTTACTAGTGCCCGATGTGCATTTACCATTGTTTTGTAGAACTCTGATGATTTTGTAGGAAAGCGCGTCAATACGAGAGAAAACGCTCCCCGTGCACACGTACATTAGCCACATACACTAGACACTGAGCTGTTACTGCGACCTAAAACAGATTGCAACCTTCGATTTCATACTGGGTTTATCATACAAAGTGTAAAAGAGTGACTGAAAAGACAGCAAAACACACAAAGCGTAAAAATATTCGTGTTTTTTTTTCAATAAAATTTATTGAGCGGTCTGTCAAATTTTAGGTCGCAGAGAGAGCGCGGCGAGAGCGCCGTTCAAGTGGAAATAATTATTTCCATCAAATCTCAGACTATCATAGTTAGCGTCCGGCATGTACATTTCAACAGTTAAACTATTCATGCACTACCGGCTTGTTTTAGGGGATATACTGTGCAGTGGTATCCTCCTAGCCTCCCTGAGTACCAGCAGAAAGCACTTCGCGGCCTATCGAGCGCATCATCAGAAAAACAGCATCTGCGAGCCAGGTTCCCCGTGATTACCGGATAAACCGATATTTCTATAAACCCATCCACGTGTTACGGCGCCTTTCTGAGTCGCGTGTCCCGATCGATCGGCGCCTTGTAACGCCGGCAATCCGCCGGGAGAACACAGAACAATCATCGCCGCTTTATTGTTCTGTTTGGTTACCAGTTGCATGCGACGTTGGGCGGAAGCCATTTTCCACTAGGTCCTTGGACTAGTCCCTGGGGTTTGTGCATGCATAGGTCTGCCCTGACAGCGCGTGCGCACGATCATGTTTAGCCTGTTGCTGTGCAACTGTTGTCCCTCCCCGGGAATCTGGCCTTCTCTCCCGTGTTCTTCAGCACATACGGGCTCAGCCAACCTTTCCACCATTCACGCTATCCAAAGGCCCAGTTCAATGGGCGTCAATCATTCAATTTGGCCCATATTTGTCAAGCTAAAGTTTGACACCTTGTAGCCTGCAGCGAAACAATACAAGACCATAAACTTAAATACCATCACCTAGCCACCTGTCTGCTGAACGTCTTGACACTGAGGGTATAAAGGTGTGATGGACTACGGGAAGGGCAGATGCATATCGATCTTTGGGCTCGTTCTGCGTCAAGAACACTCCCTTGGGACGATGTTTAGAAATCTCTGTTTTAGCAGCAATTTTTTTCTATGAACTATTCTAGCTCACGTTCGTGAAATCCATGAAACAATAACACGATGCATAATTATTAACCCTTTGTAAGCTTTTATTTTCAACTTTCTGTTTTATAGGTATTATTCACAATTATTTTACACTGATTACGCGTTCTATTTTTGGTTGGTATTCACGTCTGCCTAGCCCTTTATACATATGCCAAAAGCCATTATATTCAGCAGAAGAATGAAGAAGGAGTTAAACCTTACATGTCTATAATAGAAGGGCTGACAATACAACATGTGCAAATCTTATGGGCGAGTTGAGTCTTTGGAGTTGAACCATTTTCGTGGACTCTTTTTGTGGTTATGACGTGTTTCCATTGTGTCTCTGTTTCTCCTGAGAAGGCCACAATAATCTCAGATTTGCACGGCATCGGACACACCCTTTTCTGTAGGTGTGCTGACGTCATCATATCAACAAGCGTCAAGGATGTGGCTTTCCGAGACAATCTCCGAATTCCTCTTTACGTACCTCATAATAGAGGGAGTATTCTATATTCTGTACTTTATCTGTATGACATAATTGTAAGCCTTTTAATGTTATTAAAGCTCCCTATCTTACTGTGTAGTTCCCAACAGTACAAATGCGGCATACTAGTAATGCTGTTTTAGTTGCTGTAGTGTGTCATAGTTATCTTATTTGCACGGCACAGTGCATTGACGTCTGTTGAATTTTCACTTCAGTAATTATAAAAAGACCCAGTCCAAATTCCTTTAAGATCGGCAGATCTCTAGCATTTCTGTTACTCACCATACCCGTCTTTATTGGATGAAATAGGAAATTGTTTTCTCGGTATTAGTACTGTAACATTGATTTGAATGGCAGTGCGCAACAGCAGGTGATTTGCCCATCCATCTGTTGCGTCAGTCGGCACGTTCCAACCGCACGGTATCACGACAAGGGCCCATCTGTCTCCGTCTTAGCTTCAGTAAGATTCCTTCACTCGGTAAAGACGTTCTACCATCCCGCATGTCATGTCTACAGTAATATCATTTGTTCTTCACTATTCATCGCGCGGCCTATAAATTCCTCCCATCACCTGGCCTTCTGGGTCCTCCGCAATTGTCTTTTTAAATATCATGCAGCAAAGGAGGGCCCGCCCTGCCGATTCATCGATCATTCAACTGAATAGCCAATATATCAGTACTGTTGTTAACCTTCAGGAGGCATTAAGATGAAAGAATTAGTGTCGACTGGTCTTCACAAAAGGCTGGGCAGGCATGCAACATGGCTTTATTTCTTGCCTTCTTGTTGTCGTCCATAGTTTCAACACAGATCAATGCCAAAACTTGAAACGACGTCATAATATTGTATTTTACTTTGGCTCAAATCTCCCATTCTTTCCACAAGTGAATGATTCATACAAGGAATATCATTGAACTATTGTAACAATCTTCCTTTTTTGTAAAGTAATAGAAGTACTTAGCCAAGGTTGCAGATAGGACGGTAAAATCTTGGTTGGGAAGCGGTTCAATGCGTCGATAGCGCTACCACATTTATCACGTGCTGTAGTCTATGGCTTAAGACTCGGGGGCTTAGTGAAGAGACACCAGACACAGTTATGGAGTAAGAGACAGAGTGTGGTTTATAGACGTCCGTCTGTTTTACTAAATCTGCCGTCAGTACAGAGATGGCAAATAGTCGGTCTGGAGACAGACACATACATTATTAACAACGGAGAGATCAACTCTCCCTCCTCCTGTCAGGGCACGGGGACCGACCAGTAACATTCAGGGAAGGGTTCCGACCACATGACGTCACAATGGAGATGCCAGTCCTTTTGCCGCATGCTAAACACATTTCGAGTGGCACACACGCCTTCGGTAGATACGGAGTCTTGACATAGAAGTTTATATTGCATATATCAAACTACGTTGGAAGAGCCCTAACGTGCATTCAATTTCAAGTACGTGGGAATGGCATTCCATTGTGATATCATAGCATCGACAAATCCACCAATAGTCGTGATGTGAATCACTCTGCTTCAATTATCGAGATTGGAGACGGTTGTATCGGAAAAACAAAGAGAAATCAGACGGAAAAAGATTAAAGTATAGAAGTAGGAGTCGAAACACATGAATTGAGCATAATCCTTTGGTTCAATTAATTTTACAGATAAATATTTACAGATGAGAAACTCAACTGAAAGGTTTTGTAAAAACATGTTTATCTTTTGCATTAAAAATGTTGGTACATAGAATTTGTTACAAAAAGATAGCGGTGAGTCCCTTGCCTGGCCTCTTGATGATTGCGAAGATAATGACAAAGTCGGTCCCCGTGGACTTCTCCCTTCAATCACAGAGATTTGCTATTCTATGTATCACCGCACATGTAGGTACAGTTGATTAAAATAGTGAATGGCTTGGTACTGTGTCGTAGAGATAGGAAGACTGGGTCGGAGGCTAGCTCCTGTTGCTATACAGAACTTATAAATCATTGTCAAACATCCATCATTTACAGTCTATCGTATCGTGTCGTATAAATAATAATATTATCATCACTGGATTGCACAGAAACTCCACTGATACGTCACAGAATTGCACAAATGTTCACATGGTATCTGACACACAGATGAAATGATTGTAGCGGTCTTCCTTGTAATGAAAGACATGGCAGCGCGAAGAGGGGTGAGCTCTATGGTGTTAGGAACGGCGTTGATTTGAAGGAGGTGGGCGTGCGAAGCCCTCCCACCATCCGAATCAATAGCAGAATGAACGTTACGACCTCTTTCAATCAATTAGAGCACATGAATTTTGCATGCCGTGCGTGCCAAGAAGAGAAAGGGCGTTATTAACATTTCCCTTCACACGGCTTGACATAGTCCACAAGCGCGAGAGCTATCACCCCTCCCCGCTGCTACCTGTTAGATCACAGACTACCTGTTACACACCTAGTCGCCGCTCGACTTTTTGATAAACGCCGTGCTTTGCCGTATCTGCAGCATCGCATCACGGCGCATTGCACTCTCCCGGCCTGAGTCATACAAAAACGTCATCTTTGATTGCTATTTATGGTCCCTAGGACGAGCGGCGTGCAGGCTGAAGACGATTTAAAGCTGCAGGCATCAACATGTTGCATTTTCTTTTGACTCCGAGTTTTACATCGCAAGCCGCGATTCAGTCCAAAATAACATCAATGTAACACAGGTCCCCACATCAGGGCTAACACTGTAACACTCCTCCTTTCGGCAAATGTGCTATAGAATAGATTAGAGAGGTAATAGAATAAATTAGAAAATCTAACATTAGACCCCGTATTTCCCTGCTGACGGCTGTTGCATGTGTAATCAAGTAGAGCCCGTCTCGCTGGGTACAAGTCATTGTACTGTAGCGTCCTCGTGCTTTGTTCTAAGCTGCATGAAACAGAGAGGAATCGGTCCTAAGTATATCTAACATTGTAAGCAATTGTAACACACCAACATGACTATATACAACGTTTCCCATTACTATTATCCTTGCACTACAAAATTTGCTATTGGATTATTTTCGGACGCCATCTTGACAGGGTAATGGGAGACATTAATCTAGAATTCGCCAGTTATTACCCCGCCGAATCCCCCGGCCCGTAACACTGTCTTTGTTCGCTCCCGAATCGAAACCTGTAGCTGCGGGGCCCACTGGTTGCAATCATGAAAGTACAGCCAGGTTTGCTCGTACACCAGGGTCTAACAGGTCAAAACAGACCAAGCCCTTATTGGCCATGCATGCACATGGCCCACTTTTGGTCCCAACCCCACGATAGATTTTTCTATTCCTAGTTTGTAGGAAGAACGAGATTTCTGTCGGGAATAGATAGTATATACATGAATATATGTGTGTGTGAGTGGAAGTGAACGGACGTTTTGTATTTCCTCTTAATGCTACTGTTGCTTAAAGCATGCAGATTCGTAATGCTTGTTGAGGTACGACTTGAGTGCGAAGGATTTGTTGCAGCGCTTACACTTGTACTGCTTGAAGGCGGAGTGAGTCTGCATGTGCGCCCGCAGGTTGGAACGGTCGGCGAAGGCCTTGCCGCAGTGGGCGCAGCCGAAGGGCTTCTCTCCGGTGTGTGAGCGCATGTGGCCCTGCAGGAGCCACGGACGGGAGAAGGCCTTGTTGCAGATATCGCACTTGTGCGAGAGTTGATGCGTCAGCACGTGCATGGACAGTGCCGGCATGGACACGTACACCTTCCCGCACGTCGGACACGTCTTGGCCAGCTTAGAGTCCAGCGGTCGGTGCGTCTGCTTGTGGCGCGAAAGGTTGGACGACGTCGCGTACTGTTTCCCACACTCGTTACACGTGTATCGCTGGGCCCGAGCCGGGGACTCGCCGTTTTTCCTGCGGGACCGTCCGTCCGTAATGTAAAACGCGTCGCACTGGATATATCCCACAGTCTTTGTCGAGTTCTGCTGCACTTTGTTCATGTTCTGTATGTCTTGCATCTCCTGCATGTCCGCCACGCTGGTCTGGTCGTGTATTGTCGGGTAGTTCTGGGGTTTGACGTACTCCTGTGCGGGCGCGTGCGGATGGGACGGCAGCGGGGGCGGAGGGTCATTCGCCGTGGCCCGTATGTCATAGACCATCGTCCCGGTCCCCGTCGCCGTGACGCTCTGCTGACAGTCCACGGCATCCTGCGGGTACACCGGCGGGATGTAGTCGTGGATGTAACCTGCAGAAAAGAGCAAAGGAGGGAATCAGTATGCGGTGTTTACACTAGGTGATTGAGCCCCTAACAGGGGACCAGACTGGAATGAATGGCTGACTACTATGCCTGTTGATGAAGAGGCGGGTACGTCGGGAATTCTTATTCAGGATGATCATCGGCGGACAATGATCGCCATTCTGCCGCGCGAAGCGGAAAATAAACCGACCAGCACAATGGCTTGAATGAGACGGAATAAAGTACTAAGTGAGGGGACTCTGCCTTGGGACAGCGAATGTCTGAACCGTACTCGAAAGGAAGCCAATATTACTTCCGTATACTCTCACAACGGAGCAGTTGCCATTCACTCAAGTGTTTGCGGAATGCATAATGGCTCACGCCAAACATTGGATCTCAAGTACGGTTTGCCACTCAAGAGATTATACCCTCTGTAAACAAATCCATTGCGTATTTTAATCAGCACCGTACTTCAACGCGTGCGGTTGACAAAGCATTTAGCCTACTGGATAAAGAGCGGCGTAACACCGTGGATATACATGCTACAACAGCGGCATCAACAGATGCAATGAATATTACAGGGCGGCGCTGCGTAACCCATTCACTGGTCATTCATCGTTCATTGATAAAATGATGGAGTCAAAGCAAAAATTAACTTCTGCGATGTCATCTCATGCGCAAGAATGAAAAATAAAAACACAATGAATTTCATAACATAGTAAAGTCATCATATAGAAAGCACACCGTTTGTATGAGCAACACAGGCGGAAGGTAGAATTACATGTACAGAGACGCATTCCGCATTCCCGGAAGAACGCGACAAAGGAAAACACTAAAGCACGTACCGTTACTCAGTCGTACGGTGAGGCTCTGTCCGTTCTGCGGTGGTCTGGGCATGCAGGTCTGCGCCATGCCCGGCCCGGGTTGCAGGGCGGCAGCCGGGTAGCTGCACTCCTCCGCCTTGACTTTCTTGACGAGGAACGACCGTGGCATGACTGTTGTGGTTCCTGTGCGAGGCTGGGCCTGCCGAGTTCCGGGTCCGACTAACCACCACCTGAGTGCGAGAGAAATTTATACTGAGCAGCCGCCGCGTAGATCAGGTGTGACTGCAAATGGAAATGCTTAAGTTTAATCCATCAAGGGCCCCTGGAGAGCGGGGTGAAATTAGCAAACAAAAACGTTTAGTTTGTATGAGTTAATTCAAATTTCAAGATGAATTAGGGGAGGGAGCACCCGAGCTGTCATTCCCGTTGCAGTGAGGCGTGGTTTGTGTCAGTCAAGCCTGCGCGACCAGAGGGAGGGGGCGCGGGCAGCTCCAGGGAAGGACAAATAGCGGCTCGCGCCCGTGGCAACACCTCTGGTGCGGCACCGTTATCTCATACTTATGGCACAACAGCCTTCCTCCAATAGGAACCGTGGCCTAGGCATTGACTAATGAATTTGCTCTTTTGTTGTAATTGGACTTATTAGGAATGACTCACGGAGCGTGTGCGCGTTTACACAATAAGCCCGCGGCCCCAAATACCTATCCCCCTCGCTCGATACTTCTTGATAACTAAATTACACCGTTCTGCTACCCGCAGCAACTTTTGTCTACCAGATTGACGGGGACTATTTGCCAGACATTTTCTTCCCTATGGTGCGGTGACTGGACCGTCACAGCCGGCAAGCCGTCCTCTCTTTCCCAGGCCGGTCGGTCAGGTCCTCCGTGCGCGCTGGCATCGCCCTCCCGATCCGGCTCCTATCCTACCCGGAGAATATTCCTTACCCGCCTTGATCAGGCTTGCGCGGGCCGCTCAACCTGTTGGTTGCCGGGACACCTGTTGTTCCAACCCGAGAAGCTCCTCTCCCGGCTAGCGTGACGGTGCTCAACCTCGAACGCGGACTCCAGATAGGGCGGAGTGCTGCATTGTTTCGAGTGACGTGCTTCTTTGTTAGCAACCCTCTTCTGGGACTGCAACAACGTATATTTTCCAGCAGCGGCGCACCAGTTGAATACGAACGTGTGCCCTACCCGCTATCTCAGCGCTTTACAATCGGCGGTGGGCGGCCTCAACCCCATCCATCTCTTCACGTTATTTTCCCAATTTTCCACATGCAAAGTAGGTACAAATAGGGTGGTGGCAAAAACTGTCAGCCGCCAGGACGCACAAGTCGTTCTGGCAGTGTTCGTGCAAACGGGAAACGCTGGGTCGTTGGGATACAATATTGCCTATCGATTTTCGAAGGCTTGGAGAGCTCCTCTTCCCTGTACAAGATAAACGAATATGAGGATCGAAATAGAGGGCACCGTCACTGAAATTGGAATTGCCTTGATGCAGTGGGACCCAACTTGCCCACACTACCGTGAACCGATAGCGCGGAAATTTCTCATCTGTTTTACAACGGGAACTTCTCGGAGAGATGAGACAACGGGCATGTGTGCCACACTGACGTACGATATATCTCAAGATCTGCGTGCTTTTACTCGCACAGAAACAGGCCATTTATCAACATCCCCGCACAGACTCACCGCCCATAAAGCGATTGGCATTGACGAAGGTACTTGAGTGGAGCCGGCAGGAATTCCCCACCAGCCCCTCCACAGAACCTGTTGCGGGCAGGCGAACTCGCTGGATCTTCATGCAGCAGGCGAAACTTTAGAGCCCTTCGTGCCATCCGCTGCCAACGGCCAGATTCAGAAGAAGGGGTTCACACGCTTAAAGAATAAAACACCAGCAGTGCGTAGGATTTATCTGGGTGGAATCAGAATCACTGTTTTGTTGAATTTTGCAGATTAGGTTATGTTTTCCAAAGGTAAAGCGTAATGAAGAGGGCATTATTCAGCGATCGCACTTTTGATCGATGGAAGAAACGTTCACCAGTTTACCAAACCCTCGGCTTTGAAAGATTCAACGGTTATGTTAGATGATTGGATGGTCTGAGGAAGGCTACAGAAAAGAGATTAAGTGTCTTTAACGTCATCTTATGTACTATTGAATTTCCACTTTCCCTGGACATTTTTTGCATCATTGACGATAAATCGGCGGCTCCACTCCTGCATGTACCGTACGGGGGCGTCGTTTGCTCTTGCCATCTGTCAGTCGTGATGGGCCGAACCACTGACGGGGGCCGGGGAGACATGTCCCACCGGCTGGCCGCAGGACATGCCCCGTGTGCACTGTTTACTAACATATGGGTTCAGTCAACACCACTTGACACTCTCGACTTCACAATAGGATCTCCGTACATCTGTACAAATTGTCCCCGTAAACGTTGTGACGGATTCGCGCACAACGGCCACTTACTGCGAACAAAGTCCGATAATACGCAGTTTGTAGTAGATCTATCCAGGGGCAATAATTACACTATTGACGTATCGCGCGAAGGATCCCCTTTGTTTAAAGGTCTCTATTGAAAGCACGGCGGAGTCTGCGAACACAGGTTTCCCGGGGATGTCTTTTCGTGTTTACACGAGAAGGATTTGGGAACAATAGGCGTTTTCATGGCGTGTGACTGGGCGGAACAATGGGGCCACGTGAGGATGGTTTTTCTGAAGTGCGACATTTTAACAGATCGATATCATCGCGTTAGTCTGACTTTAAGACACTAAGGTCATAATGCCGCCAACGCATCGAGTTTTCCGTTGAAGAAACACTTCTTTCAGCACCAAGGTCAAGGAAGGTCTCACTGAACGGCTGGCTGCGCGGACTCGCAATTGAGTCCATTTTTGTGGTTCCCCTTTGGGCAAGTTGTGAAGTTCTCTTCGCCTCGGTGACTGAGCATTCGTCTGATTGCCTCGATAACGTTAGTGTTGGCTCTAAAACCAAGTACGAAAAGACGTGCTTTGTTTGAAGTAGTTGCCTCACACTGTTTAAGCAATTATTCCAGCCGACAGCTATTGGCTGAGGGGTGCGGGTCCGTACACCTGCGTCAGAGGGCGGTTATCTCTGACGTAGAGAAGCACCATCTTTTTGACAGGTCGAACCAAAACAGAGAGCCACCACAGATGATTACCTAACACAGCATTCTTTCTACTCTTGAGACAGTGACATTTCGTCTGTGGTACTGATGCCCGGTAATACTACAGATTACGGGTCTAACCTTTGACGGTGCCAGGGACTCTATCAGTTTTATGTTCCACGACTATGACGCAGTTGACGGCAGCTTCTAAGCTCTTTTGCGTTGCTAACAAGGATTATTGATTACCAATCTGTCATTCATGATACCTGGTCAAATATAGCGAAACAATGGCACGAGTAATATTTCTTCTTTTTTAGCGGCCTTAAATCAGAACTCCAAAATCCTGTTTCTTCTTATACGCTTAAACATTTATTACATAGAACAAGAGGAATGTATAAGAACTGGAGAGGGAAACTGTTCATTAATAAGTTTGTTTGTACAAAACCCGCCCATCTCATTGTTCTATTTCTATCATTCATTATGAAGAGGCCAAAAAGCAGGATGTCCTTTTTGTTCCATCA
The DNA here is from genome assembly GCF_000003815.2 of Branchiostoma floridae. Lineage (NCBI taxonomy): Eukaryota > Metazoa > Chordata > Leptocardii > Amphioxiformes > Branchiostomatidae > Branchiostoma > Branchiostoma floridae. The sequence continues at coordinate 10,314,606 of NC_049984.1, forward strand.
CGATCAAGAGGTAATGTTTGTGTAAGCTTCTTTCCTTAAACCTCACTATCCATCTCCTGTCGAAGTGCTCCTTTTCTGCGCGGTAAGCAGTGCGGCTAGGATTAGCCAAAAGAGCGTATTTCCGGCTCACGTGCCAAGTTCGCCCGCCGTAGCTCCTCTCCCTTCCCCGGTAACCTATAATTGCAACTTGTGCTCAATTTAACCTACGCGGATCTCTTAAACCCAGGCAAGGCCAGACAGTTGCTTGTTTCCGGCGCTCTATCTCCCTCCTTAAAAATAGCTCAGTATCTCTAACCCTAGTGCTTAGTGGTAACTGCACTTACCTTTGTAAGATATTGGCGTCTGACAAGGTTCCTCCGAACACCTGCGTCGCACACTGCCAAGAATGCCGATGCGGGCAAAATTTCAATGGGGGAGAGAAGCGAGGTCGCACCGCCCGTGTGTTCCTCTGAGTACGGCTCCTGTCTACCGGGGTGTCCAGGTGAAGTGCACACGGCAGGGGACTGACGGGTTTGTGTTTGGAAACAACTGACGGGATGTTTTTATACACGCATTGGACACTCCTGGGAATTACCCATCACACGGCCGCACTACAATGAAAGGGCCGCTGCTCCACTACACAGATAGGTCTATTAGGGAGTTAGAATTCACAGAGGGACCTCAGTATAATCTGAATGGGAAATATCTTCCCGAATCCAACCATTACTGCCTCTCTGTATCAAATTCAATTACCTAAAGCCCAATCTCTGCGATACGTGGACTAATCCTTAGGTCCTCTCCAGCATTACCGCTGTCTTCTACGAGTCCACAAAAACATAGCAATTAATATTTCATTTCCCCTGAAAACCCATGGCCGCTAATTGTAAAGTTAAAGCACGAAAATTACGCTCCCCTTGCAGCAATGGTCTATTCTGGTCGTTTACCACTCTTAAGTACATTTTCTTGTTACGTCCTTACTGCCGGTGCTTCCAAAGATAACGGAATCGCTAAAGTGATTTAAATTTCCACGAATCGTTACTGGAAGAGGCCTTTGGCTCTCGGCAAATTGCTTAACAACATTACTACGCCGGTGCGCAGTTCCGTTTGAAAGTCTCCCATTGTAAAAACATTTCCTGAAGACTTGGCGAAACGGAGAAATTGGCGGACTGATGCACATTTTCACGAGTCATTAGTAGAGGCACTGTAGCTTCAAGCAACAGTGATACATGAAGTTGGGGATTTTCGTCGCTAATGTAGCAGTCAGCGGATATGCCACTTTTTGATGTATTCAGCAATTCTGGACCAACTCCACGGCTTGTTCCATTCTAGCCTCCGTTGAAGTCTCCCTCCAGCTGTTTCCTTTTAAATTACCGTTTTCTTATTATATTTTTATTCTCCTACTATGGCCCGTAATAAAAAATGTAATGAAAAGCGTAAACTTAGAAAACAGCCGAAGGAAATCTGAAAAACGATTCCTTTCAGTAGAGCTGAGTGAAACTACCTAGGCCAGGTATGCACAATAGAGACATTTCGGTAACAAAAAGCGTTTACAACAACAAAAAAGTTTGCATTGACTAAAACACACATGAAACAGCCTTTTGTTCATCATCGGAGTACTTAAAATTGTTACCTTTTCATGACACAAGAAACAGGGTTCAAAGAAACCTTTGTCAAAAGTCATTATTTGAAGCAAGGGATTGCCATTGACATTATGGACCAATCACACTTCTTTTTATGTCATGAACACTACAAGGAGGGCCCAATATGTTAATATGGTTAAATTAGCCATTAAGGGCTTCCATGTATACAAAATACTTGCAACAACATTTTTTTCGATATGGCATTGTTAGACATAGTGGTTATATGAAAAGAAGAGAATACATTGCTTGTATACACGATATAAAGAATATATGAAAATTGCTTTTAAATCACCATGGCAAGAATTTAAGAATTTGACTAAATCACAGATCTTTTCCAAACAAAGGGAAACATAAACCATAGAGGTTTCGAAGGAAAAATGTATAGAATCTAATAGTATTGCAGTCGGTATGATATTCTTCAAGCACACTCTTTTCAAGTCATCACAAATAAAATCAGAGCAAAAGACAATTGAGTGTAGGGTGGCCATTCGATGCTGGCCGTTTTATTGACTACATGTACATACATCAGTATAAAAGTTAACACAGAGTAATTAGGTTCCTCTACAGGTAAAACAGTGGCTACAGGCAGACATAACTTCTACAATGGGGTGCTACAAAACACAATGGGGCAAATTGGACATCATCCTACAACAACAATGAACCCACCAAAGCTTAATTGACTACTGGAAGTAAGGAAACAAAAACCTCATCTGACAGTCCCTAATGAATGGAGAATCTGCCCTCCGCACTACAAAGGCTAAAGACAACAAAAGAGGGAAAGTTACAAAGCCCCCCTGTGGAGAGAGACAGAGGAGGGTGGGTGGGCAGTTGGACATGGGCTGCAGCCTGCTGTGCGGTGCTCCCTCAAGGTCAGCCTGCCCCCCCTCTCCGCTGTGGTATCAGCTGCTAGCTCCAGACTCCTAATACACCATCAGATCTGTAACTACCCAGGCCGGCTAGGGGCAGATGGTCACATGTAGATGAAATTGAATCTGAAATGAGGGAACAGACCAAGTTAGGCAGCTGTACAGCACATGGGAGGTCAGCTTCTACAGGAATAAACCAATAAAGGAAAAAAAGTAGTTTTCTAGTAGAAAATGTTATTGTGTATAGTTTATAGCATCAACATTAGTGCATGCCTCTGTTCATGATGCTTTATGGCCAAAAAGTGCCTAAAATAAATATAAAACTGAATGATGCTTAAAGTAAAGCTGATCAGCACTTACTTCTAACTATCACAAGTTTAAGGAGCATCCAGTAATAAGGAATTTATGAATATACCTCTGTAGCATTAGGAGCATTCACTTCATATGCAATAATGACTTCACTCAATACACTATTATATAATTAGATACTATAGTATGATGTTGAAATTATGTCTTTTTTGTTATTTCAAACAGCAATGTGGATGTCATCAAGTGACAACAAAACTTTTAGCCAAAAGTTTTTCGCTAAAGTGTTTTATGTCCCACAACATGCCCTTTGACCCGGTGTCCTCTATGGTCATTTTCTGTCCTCAAGGTCAGACTGGTTTACTGGTTACCAGCGAGGCTTAATGCCTCCTGTTACAGCCTGCCCAGCGGGAACCCTAAACATAGAGCCGTTCCAGTTCCAGTCAAGGTTACTTAGAGGTAGCCACAAGCTGCAGGCTTACGGCTAGCCACAGGCAACAGACCAAGGAGGATCCGATCCGCTTTCCCGGATTACGGACACTAAATTGCGTGTCCTGTTGCTAGCTCCACATTTTCCTCACTAGCCTGCGCACAGCGGAGTGCCATTACGACTCCGACATTGACAAAGTGGTTTGGGAAGACGGCCACATCGGGGAAACGACGGTCGGACATCTGGGTACAAGCCACCGAGCCCTGTCGGGGGGCTATCACCGCAGCACCGCCGGGATTTCACATACTTGCATATTGATAACTCTGAGCCGGGCACATCTGGGCACCAGAGCCTCGGTCTGTATGTTCCCCCTCGGCTGACATTAAGTTAAGATGAATCTTGATACGCTCTCTGAGCATTGGTAGAGTTGTCATGCCATGAAATATACATCATTAGGCCCGTATCATATGACAACCCACGGCAGTATCACAAGTTTCCATCTACAAACTTTCATATAAGATTCTGGACGTGATACATAATGCTTCTCCGGCCTATATGATGTGTACCCATGTGTCCAACAATAAACATGGGAATTTTCCTGGTTCCACATTGTGGCAGAAGGTAATTAGCCACATAAAAGCCATGATTGCAGGGATGATAAACCTGGTTGGAGATTAGTTCTGACAAGCGGCATACATGGGAAAAATCCCTAATTGCGTTTGCTCTGATTCCATCCTTATGAAAATGTCATACGGCACCCAACTGAACAATTGCATTGCTGGGCTCTTGTCTTGTTTATCGACGAGTCGTAACCACGCAAATTAGACAGCAAACGTAAATTTTCAATGTCAATAAACCCTCAAGACACAGGTGCATGGATGTCATACATTTGTATTCACAAATGGGACTCAATCATAAAAGATGACCTTTCTCTGCATACCAATTACATCCTTCTGGAGTGACCGTTTCTATAAAATGTTACAAAGAAACAAGCTTTATTCAAAACATTTTGTGACCATCTACTATTAAACTTAAGAACAACTTCAGAGTCAACTTTCACTACAAGTTTTACAGTGCTTAAGAAGTTTTCTTCAAACTTCTACTAACGTTTAAAATTTTACCATTTACTTGACACAACAAAACAATTCTACCCATAAAACTAAGTACATTGTTCTAGTGCAGTAGTTGCTGAAAAAGATAAGTGTAACTAATGCTCATCTTTGATATAAATAACTTAATAAGTCAGCTGTAGAGGATTTCTTTGATATTGATAACAAAAGGAATCGTATTAGCAAATCATGGCACATTTCCAGGAACTAAAGCCCGTAAGTTGACTGTTACACAGGAAGTTTTCAAAGTCCCAGGTGACATTGGCGATAGTGAACTTTCTCTTATTGATGAGTCTCAGCATTGGATTCAAATGCTAGTGAGTCCCAGGGCTGCGGCAGGCAGGAGGCCTGTGATTACTGGCTATGTGATGGATGAAGCAGCCCTGGTGCTTGTCAAACCATGTCCAATACTCAACGGCAAAGTCCTTCTTGGTACAGATCGATACATTAGAGCGACCAGAGAAGTTTTGTGAAATTGTCCATGGGACCCATTTTTGTTAAGAGTGCTCCTTAGCATCAGAAGCAGTGACAACCATGACAATACGGTAACTACAATAGGGTAGCTGTAAGACTATATAGAGTAGCTATTGATACGTCGATGTAGGTAGTAAGATACACCAAAAAGTAGTTACTCAAGCAACTGGATATGGTTTTAGAAACGGTCAGACAATTCATAGTTAGAGTATAAAAGACCTGTTTCTTCCAGATCACTTCAGTGTCACTGAACGAAAACGGGTGGGTTCCAGTTGAAACGTCTGACCGTTTCCAAAACCATATCCACTACTTTTTGGAGTAGATATTGAGACTTTCATCTATAATCAGAACTACAGCTAAGTAGCAATCACAAAATTGGCAAGAAAGTACAATAAAACAAGCTTCATTCTCAAGTTTTAAAAGTTATTAATATGGTTAGTTAATCTCATTCATGATGTTACACATGCACAAACCAATCTTCACACCGGGTTACATTCACTGAAGTCACACAATGCTGAGTTTAGATGACAAAGTGTTGGGAAGCTTTTCATGATGGCTGGAAAACACTACAGAGGATGTGGTACTGTTATAGCTTTGAAAGTGTCAAACAAGGGCAACAGCAGTCACTCTGTCTTCTGAGCCATTCACTCTGATAGAACAAAGGGGATCACCTCCACATACCAAATCGTGGGGCCGCATCATGTATGTTTTGAAAGCAGTGTCAATGCAAAACCTCATGGAACTTTCCAAATTTCTGGGATCAGGCATTGAATTTTTCAAGGTGGTTGTGAAAAACACCTCTTATAGATAGATAAATCTGCCACTTAACAAATGATGTATCTTTCTACCTGGTGGATTTTTCATGTTTCAACATTTACAAGAAACTCAAACAAGTTCATGAAGAGGCAAACATTCATGAAAAGTTGCTGGAAACTGTGAAAATCGTTTATGAAACTGGTGAGTTTTACACATGGTGACTACTATGGGTAGTAATAAGAAAACTTCTGACACATTGCAAGCGTTTTTCATGCCACAAAACAAGTGCACGTTCCCCATGCGTTCAACAGAGCAAACGGTCCAGACTCTGTCCTGTTTGTACCTTCAGTTCATGTACTTTAGCTGATACCTGCTGAGGAGCTGGGGCAGGCTGGAAATGATGGGCCCGTAGCCAGGTGCATTGTCGTACAGCTCAAACAGGGGGGCAGCCACCAGCTTGTAGTTCCTGGGCACTGCGAACAGGGCTGGAGGCAAAAAACACAAGAGGAACACACTGTCATCATAGAGTCATCTACAGGTGCATTGTCGTACAGCTCAAACAGGGGGGCAGCCAACAGCTTGTAGTTCCTGGGCACTGCGAACAGGGCTGGAGGGACAAAACACAAGAGGAACACACTGTTAACATAGAACCATCTACAGGTGCATTGTCATACAGCTCAAACAGGGGGGCAGCCAACAGCTTGTAGTTCCTGGGCACTGCGAACAGGGCTGTAGGAACATAACACAAGAGGAACACACTGTTAACATAGAACCATCTACAGGTGCATTGTCATACAGCTCAAACAGGGGGGCAGCCACCAGCTTGTAGTTCCTGGGCACTGCGAACAGGGCTGTAGGAACATAACACAAGAGGAACACACTGTTAACAACAAAGAATCATCTACAGGTGCATTGTCGTACAGCTCAAACAGGGAGGCAGCCAACAGCTTATAGTTCCTGGGCACTGCAAACAGGGCTGTATGAACAAAACAGAAAAAAGCACACTGTTAAGATACTGTTAAGCACACTGTTAAGAGAATCATCTACAGGTGCATTGTCATACAGCTTAAACAGGGGGGCAGCCACCAGCTTGTAGTTCCTGGGCACTGCAAACAGGACCGTAGGGACAAAACACAAGAGAAACACACTGTTAACATAGAATCACCTACTGAAAGTATGGCTTTACGCCTTACAGTCTTGAGAACTTTCATTGTATGTATGGCAACAGGACATACAAACCAGCTCATCTGTCTTCCTGCTACCTACCCCCATATCAAAAAGTGAGTTGGCAGCTACATGTCTACTTAAGTGCACGTAAGGTTAAATGACTGGGGTGAAAGGGCTACTGGATGTTTTAAAGACGTTATAACATTACTAAAATATTCTATGTGGAAGACTTAGCTGCCATAACTGCAGCAAAATTGAGACTAATAAAATAAGAAGGAAATGCACAGAAAACATACACAGTATGTTATTTACAGAGTGTGTAATTGTAATGAAGATCGGTGTAGGTATTGCAAAAAAATGCCTTGTTTAGACGAAAGATCTTGATATCCCACCAGCTTACAGCTAAATATACTCCGATGGTAATGGAGATAGGACCAAAGTATTATTCAGAATAAAAGCAGTGAAACCTGCACTTGATTCTGGTATGCTTTTGCTCAATTCTCCACAGGGGCAAGGTGGATCCTTAAATAAGCTCATTGCTCTCCACTAACAGGGGTCCAATATGTCCCCTCCAAAAGACTGCATGCTGGCCATCATCCATTCTTTATGGCACAGCCATTATGATTGGCAGAACCTCTGATTAGCACAAATTTCCCTCCCAACCTTCATGGCCAACAGGGGAGGTCAGATTGCCACCACTCATCAACAGGACCCAATCAAACTTGTATAACCTCCTCCTGCATTGATTGACCACTGGCTGTCTCTGGACATCAGACACAAGCCTTGGTAATGAACCCGGGGCCATAAAAGTGACAATTTGCCACTTGCCATTATTTGTTACAATATTGGTGCGTGGTCCGGCCTGATGAGCTGATTACTGCGCCACTGTTGATTGCGTACGGACAATCGGATGATTGAGACTGAACAATCTGTATTGTCATGTCCGCGGATGAGAATACAATGTGTGGAAATGAGGACTGATCCCTCGATACATCAAACTTGTTATAACCGCTCCTATCGGCCCAAACCAGTCGATAACCCTTGTCTATATCCATGATATGAAATTTAATTCTAATATCACAAAGCAGCAGTGAGCCCACGATCTATTGACACAATATGCAATCCAGATTCGAGAGAAAGATACAGCCCCCTTGACCTATCTCATTTGGTTACTTTGTATCTTTGGCAGAGGGTGCTACCTACACAAATCAAACTATGTTCTAACTTCAAAATCCTCTGTATCCAATTATTTCCTCATTCAAAACATTGTATTTCATGTTATAGACAATAGAGTCTCTTGACAGAGTTTAAGTTTAGACACTGGCTGAAGTTAACATTGCTCCCTGGAAGTAATGTACACAGGACTGATAAAAGCAATGCTATCCCCAAAAACTCACATTTGACAGGCAAGAGACTCTTCATTAGCTTTCTGTCTCAATGAAAACTTGACCATATTGAGGATCTGAAATATTGTTTGAAATTTGATAACACTAATTTACAATGGATAAAGCCTAGGAATAGAATTTTGTGTCTCCTGTTTAAGTCCTGAAAGAATTAGGGTTAGTAGGTAGGATCGTCTTTTTTTTGTTAATTCTTTTCAGACTGTGGCCCAAACCCAAGGGATACAATAAAGTTTAACAAGTAAAACCCAAATGTATGGGGAAACTTATATTTCCAATGTCAAAATTTTGTGCATAATGGTTGCAAATCTGTGGATACATTTATCCTTCATTCGGACACAATGAGCATGTTTTTTTTATTTGAATAGGAAACACACTGTGGCTCCACTGCCCACCCTAAAGAAGGCTGGGGCTGGCAGGCTTTTCTAGAGTAGGTCAGGAAATGCATAATTTTTCCCTTAGGCCTAAAGTACTGAAAGGGTAGCTCTTTTTTGTTGTTCTGCTTTTTGATTTTCATCAAATTTGTTATATAGCAGCTTTAAACAACCACCTGCATTTCATCTGCATACACATCTTTGGGTGCAATAACTCTTTCAGCACCAAGGCCAGTACCTGCTGTATCAAGTGGTGCTTTCTCAAGCTTCAAAACAAGTTACAGTCTTAATCACTGTTTTCACTTTAAACAATCCTGATTACACTGCAGGAAAGGCACATGAATTACTGCTGGTAGCTGAAACCATGAAATTAAGTACTTCGTAAAGTTACACGCAGTAACAAATATCCAGTCCACAGATTATACCACTTGCTTACTTGGCAATAACTTGAATTGAAGCATTCACTCTCGTAATCCTGGAGAGAAAGTTATAATTTGTGGGCGTGCTTGTACCTCGTATGATAAAAGGTTTATTGATTCAAACGAAAGTGGGCGTATCACACAGGTATACCCATCATGACAAAATCAATAACATTGAAAATACCAGTAATTTTTTTCAAGGTCGACCATCCAGTACTTTCAAACTTTGGATCTCTGTTAGTCTGGCAGGGCATTATTTCCTTCTAAACGAGCAAATGATTATTGATTTTTCCCCTTGGTTTAAGCTTACAAGGGGCTATATTTAGTTGAACACATATTGGAAGACCAAATAGTACCATAAGGACATGATATTAAAAGGCCCTTAAAAGTAAGCGGCCTTAAAACATATGAACAACCAGAGTCTAACACAACTTAACTTGTAAAAATATTTTCCTGTGAGCTCTATGTATCTATACATGAGACATTTATTCAGTTGTTTTTAGCCAGCATGAAGGTATATTGGTTACATGAACCAAGCCTCAACATGCCCACAGTTGAGCAGCGGCAACAAGTTCAGTCCAAGATGTATTTTACAGATGAAGTACTGCCGACAGGGGAAACATAAGACTGACCTTGCGAGATCCAACTATCAGACTGGAATAAAGAGGATCACAGAGTATATCTGTTCCACAGCCGCGAGGAGATAACAATTGTGTTTTCCTGCATCTCGGCTTTCCTCTCTTTAAATTTTCCTCAAACTCGATAGCCCCTGTGATCCCCTTCCATAAACCAACAACGGATAGACATCAGGAGCGATCACGATTTTTGTCCCGTAAGCGAATGCAGCATTACCTGCAGCTACACATCAATGCAGGAATTTGCCAATTGTGCTTTTCATTCAAATCCATTGCACCGAAGGCCACCCAATGGTGTCAGATTTATCTATCTTCAATCCCAAAACCCTATCATGGCGTAATGCTCTCTAAGTACCTGTAAATGTCTTGAGCAGAAAGCGGAATAAGGAGAGGAACATAACGGCACCATAAATGATGATGAATGCCACATTCTTGCCATGCATCCTTGCTAAGATTAATGCGGTCCATTTTTCTTCTTTACCTCCTACGTTTATGTGGAGCATTTTAATGTACCCTGCACATCATTGACGACATACAAAACAACCAATTAAAGGGGGCTTTGATGTGTATGGGGGAAAGTAGTTTTCTCTCGGTAAGTGTTGCGTCCCAACAGGTGGTATGTGCTCTACAAGTTATGCTCCTCAGTCAATGACAATGACATTAGCTCCTGTAATTCTTTTCATGGTGCGCACGGAGGATATGGGTAATGACTGATACTTACTGCAAATTTGAATTGGACGGCAGAGCGAATGCTCCAGCTGTCCTTCCATTATGTTCATAAATTCTTGATGTTCAACAGTGAAATCCAAAGTCTTCCACCATGAAATGGCAGGCCTATGTCGCCGGCCAGATATAAGTACTGCCTGAGTGCATTGCTGTCCAGTCAGTACGTACATGTACGTGTGCTCAAGTCAATTTTGTCCGAGCCACTGAAGAAGTTTCGACTAATCGTTACTAGAAGGCTGTGCTGTTGGGTATGGTGTATCTCTCCCCAGCTTCCACCCTATTACACAAAACCTCGGCTCTCTACCCCCTTTATCTGTTTGAAGTACTGGTAAGAAATCGAGGCCTTGACGCAAATGAGGACAAATATTTCACTTGTCCCATTACGGCCATTTGATCCAATTAGAAATGTCTGCAACACGGTTCTTCCGCAGTCCTGCAGCTAAGATGAGTGTTTCTGACCACTTCAAGAAGGTATAATCACCGGCAATTTCCCTCCAACTCAGGCAGGAGACTGAGCAACATTACTTCCAGTTGATAGCAGCGCCACTGCTTTTCTGTCATGGGCAGAAAGAAATGTTGGGTGAAGATTGGCTGAGGAAATGACTGTGGCAGAAATAGAGGCTCTTGATGTGGTAATGTAGCACCGATCTATGTGGCTCCTGAATGCAAGAGGTAACATAAAGGCAGGGGATAATTGCATGTCACAAGCTCGAAGTGTATTTGAAGTCATCAATAGCTGCTGACAGACTGCACAAACATTAGCTGAAAGAGCCCCAAATCAATAAGGGCGGAGACAACGCCATCTATGATGCCCTTATTTGACAAGTCCAGCAAACAGCCGGGCAATGCTGCAGTCTGTGCATGATTCACATTGTTCTGTAAATCAGACAGAGTTAGACAGACCAGGAGAGGCTATTTTTCTGCACAAAAAGGCTGAGGGATGATTCATTCATGCCTCATCCCAGAGGAGACCATGTGATGTAGTCATGTTTACTTTGGAGGAAAAAAGAGCAGTAGGAAAGGCAGCTTACATGTTCCTATGGAGTGGCAATCGTGTGGACAAGCTAGGTAACATGAATGGTCAAAACTTCATGAGATGTCTTAATTCAGGACACCAGGATTGTTTCATTCTATATCAAAAACTGACCATGTCATCCACACATTGTATACACCTCAGGATATTACATCATCATGACCAATGTGATTAAAGTACATTACTGAGTTATGATGGCCATAATTCAGAAGCCGCAAAGCAGCTTACCAAAAGCTTTGCTCTCATCCCGGCGTAAGCAACATGTGGAGCACATGTCAGATGCATGACCATCGTGCTCTGTGTACAGCGCTTATCAAGGAAACCTACAATAGGAGACTCAGTATCTGTTTCTCTGCCACGCTTCCCAATAATCCAGAGTGAGATTTCCTGATTTTGCTTCTTTCTCTCTGACTGGAAGATGTTAATCTGACCTTCAGGCCATCATACCCTGACAGGCTCCATTGTACCATGCAACATTAAGTGCTTCCAAACTATGTGCGTCAAACGAGGGGGATTTTGTTATGTTCTCAAATTCTGGGCTTATGTTTAATTACTGGGAGAGTATTATATTTCCATCATGCGCCACATTAAGAAGGGCCTGATGGGTTGGGGGCTTTCATGAGCAGCGCAGGTGATTCCAAATGGTGATACCCTTGGATGCCTGTGCTGATAAGTTAACATAATAAGAAATTCCATCAGTAACATGATGACCAGCGTTCCCGCCAGGCATACGTCTTTACGTCTTTGGACGCATTTTTTTCTGGAAAGACGCATTCGGCTCGGCTAAATGCGTCCATAAAAAAATCTGAAAGAAAGGCTGACCCGTACCACCAGTGTACAAAATGTATCTGGAATCTTTAAAAAAATCTGTGTTTATAAGAAGGAATCCTACCTTTACAATTTATACTTCAAATTGTTCACTTTCCGGTCATCCCAGTAGTCTGGGCATGGGTCGGAGCGCGGCACGTTTTACAACTAGCGGACCCATGTGCGACACACCCAGCCACGCGCCAGTCTGAGCTGTCCGTTGCGCAATGTAATTTTTTGTAGTCCGTGACATACATCTGGCAGTCAGCATTCTCTAACACTCGTCTGGAAGAAATCTTATATAGATTTTATATTCTGATTTTAACATGATACTTACTTATCCTCATTTTCACGTATTTGTTAAAGATGTGTGGGTAATACTAGTATTGAGCAAACAAACTGTTCTGTGCGAGTGTTACACATCTCAACAAAAGTTCTCACGCTGTGGGCAGTTGATTGGCAGTCGGTATCTTTGGCAACAGGCCACCGGCACCAAGCAGTCTAGATTGGCCACCAGGTCCAAATCCAATCATCTTAATAACCAATCAGCGTTTGATAAATGTAATGTTGTACTCTGTCATTGGTCACCGGGAAAAAAAACAAAAGTTACGGAGTATTATGCGCACGTGACGTTGTTTTGTGATATTGGTAGCCGACCGTGTCGCCCGGCAAGTTTCTTCCCTAGCTGCTAACAATTTACTATTAAAGTTTCCCCATTTATCCAAGTTAAAAAAGCGGTGCGCGGTAAATAAGTGAAGAATCCAAAACTGTACACTTTATTTGTTATTTGCAAAATTTCTTATGTTTCAAAAAGACAAAATTTGTGGCAGAAAAGGGGCCGCAATATTGTTGTCAAGCGTCGATCGAGTCGGCTGTGCACTGGCACTGGCCTCCGTGGCACATGGCACGGCACGCCCCCCTCCCCAGACGGATCGTCGATCGCAGCGCCCAGCAAGTTGGGACGTCTTTCTGGCTACTGCTTCAAGGCTACACCGGCACTGATCACTACCAAAGAGGCAGCATATCGTCCTCCTTCGAGTAATGTATAACGTTCTTGGTCTATTTAAAAAGAAATCCAGCCAAAGATTTCACGCCGAAAACGGGGTTACCTGAGGTCGCACGCTCGTGGAAAATGACGGCACGGCCTTGTAAAACCCCACCGATACGAAAATTTTGCGTAAAATCATCGGGAAAAATTAAAAAAAAAAACACAAAATGTGCGTGATGGCGTCGTTATTTTATCGTCTCGGAAAACTATTTGATGCGGGAGGGCGCAACATCGATCGCACGACTAGGTAACGTTAGACCTTTTTTTTTTCAATGACGGAAAAAATTGGCAAAATTTTTCCATGGGCTGACGAACTGGCTAGAGCCCTGTTGCGTAGCATCAAAAATTTTCATGTCTGGACAAATTACACCCTGGCCAGATCACGGAAGGCTGATTCCCTGTGCTTATAGTTTTTTTTTCATATAACGTATTTTTGGGGTTCGAGGGGGCGGTCGTCGATTACTGAATAACGGGAGTAAAAGAGGCAACCGACATCCAATCTCAAGCGCATGATTTTCCTCTCAAATTGCAGGAAATTGTGTTTTAGAGGGTTTGAAAATCCAAATTTTCCCGGGGGAGCATGCCCCCGGACCCCCCTAGAAAGCGAGCGCCTGCGGCGCTCGTCTCGCGCCTCCGGCGCTCATTACCCCCCTCCCCAATATTTGGACGCATACTTTCAAGAACCTGGCGGGAACGCTGATGATGACCTTGTCAACTGTCACGCCGTGGTAATCTAGGTGAGTGTTTTGGGGTAAGCAAAGTCTCTCGGCTCCAAATAACACCCCGTGTGTTTGCCACATGAAATGCACTCCGCTGTAAATGCCAGGAATATCCCACCGGCATCCGGCTCCATTTCAGGGCATCTCAGCCAGAACGTCCCCCTGACAAGATGGATCTCGTTTCTCTGGCAACATTTACAGGCCCGCCATGAATAATTCACCGCGGGGATGCCAACAAAGTATGAAACATGAGTGAAATATGATCAGAATGTGCCGGGGATACTGCCTCCATCGGGCAAGCATGACACTCTCGCTTTGATTGAGGACTTTACGAAAAATCATCCCTGCAACAGTTAATAGAAAAAGTCAGCCTAGCATTTGGGTGAGTCGGGCAAGAGGGATTGGGAGGGCTACGCAGAGCTTTAGGCCGTCCTGCTGGCAAATGGTACGGGTATTATAGGCTTCTCCAGCAATAATGGCCATAAATGGAAAAATAAAACACATCCCAATATGCTTCCACTGCACTTTTTATACATTATCCAACTTGCCGGCAACTTTCAATAATAACAATTACCTTATCACAGCAAGATGGAAAGCTGTGTCACACATTTTTTTATCATTTGACATCACTAAACTCTCAAGAAACTTCATTTTGCAGCAGTATCACCTGTGGATTCATCACCGATGGTTGGAAATGTGAGGAAGAAGGCAGAAACTATAGAACATATGGACAGCTGTCCGCCTGCTGATCTCATATGCAGATGCATTACCCAACACTGCTCCCCTGAGACTTCTCTTTTTATAGTCCCAGCAACGAGGGTGTCTGTTCATAGTGTACATTTACTCTGATAGTCAGCGCATATCAGGGGTTCAACACTGCAGATGACCGGGGGTGAGGGCAGGGAATGTCATCTCTATGCAACAGGTGAAACTGGGGAAAAGGCTATGATCAGAAAATCAGATATCCACCGATGAAGAAATATTGCTATGGATCTTCTGCTATTTGGTCCCCCACGGCACGGAACAGTCCAGCAGACTCATTAAGCTGCACTAATGGGTTATTGCACTGCATTGACCCTAGCTTTGCCAAATGTCCCGTATTATGCTGCTCACATCCTTCCTGACGCTCACATGTTCCAATCCTGCTTCGGGATTGGCCGAGAACTCAACTGGATTGACCCCTGACCCCAATCTCATCTGGTGCGCATGCAGGGGTGAAGGTAGGTGCGCGGGCGTCTCTGATATTCTGATTGAATCTTACAAGTTACGACTTGTAGCTCACCATGTTGCTTACCCCCAACAGTGTGCGACCTGTAGCACGGAAAATTAAAACTTACGTGGAGGAGCTTAATGGCATCCTCCTTAACTAACCAAATCAACTCTTACAACCTTTCAATTTCTATTTTATTTCACTGTAGTACAGACCATCCATTTTGAGGGATGGGGAGATTTTCCTTTGGATCTTTGAGTCAATGATACGAGCAGAAGAAAATTACCACTATTACTACTGTACACTAGCCCTTTACTTAATGGAAAAATGGCTTTAGAAAATATTGCCTTATGCCCCGCTACGACAAGCCAAAAAATGTGTATCAAAAATTTTAAGTAAATTTTAGTATGAAAGCTTAAAAAATTCATTGAAAAGAAATTTAAAAATTTTCTTTTGTCTTTAAATGCAAGTGACACATCGATACAAGACCTCGGGGAGAAACTTTACAATGGTTTACAACCCTGGCAATATTGTGTCTGATCAACCATGGTGAATTGGTCACCAAACAAGATTCTAAAAAAAGATTAAGGATTTCTGTAACAAAACACAAACTAAACTACAATCTGCAACCAATCCCATCATTGATATTAGCTGAAACACACACAAGCCAACAGAATTCCTTCGAGGCACACTTGTTTTCTCTGCACGTATGGGACAGATGTCTATGTCCTTGTATGATAGCCACGATGCATCCCTTCGGCCTGATTGGAACCATTCTCTCTATTACTTTTTGGGACATTACCGACAGAAATAAATGACTCTTTAAGAATATAAATGAGACAAAAATTCAATAAACCCGGTGAGGCAGAAATTGCTTCCAGAAACCGAGTTCACCTTTTACCCTCAACACAGTCTGACCTTGCACAGTGATAAAGAGAGCATCCTGTAATACATAGCCTGGCATATTCTCTGTCCTGTCCTTGACAAAGTTTGAGGTAAGGATTTCTTCAATAATCTTGATTGCTCACAAATATTGAGCTAAAAAGATAAGTCTGCTCAAATGGACCAAAGAGACTAGCATCCTCATTAAAAAAAACTACATGTAGCAGTGTTCTGACCTCAATCACAAAGCGTTTATGACTTCATGAGTTAACATTCCGTTGGAAAAAGGTTGGGGAAAAATCCACATCTCGGACTTAATCTACTATGTTTACTGCCTTTGTGCAGAGTGATACAGTGCCTGTTCTATTATTCAAAGCAGGCTGTTACATCCCAAAATCTTTTAAGAAACATCAAATTGTTTTTCAATAAGCATCTGGGATCAGATTGATACACAGTAGAGTGCACCCATAATCATCAGAGAGCTGATCGAATTTACTCCATTTTGGCATGATGGAAGTCAATTGGATTGGAGCATCGATGTTGATAGGAGGGGAGGGGAGGGAAAAGGGAGGGGATAGCACAGAGAAGAGAAGAGAAATGTTGTGTGACCTGTGACGAGTTTGTATTGGGGAGGGAGGGAAGACAGGGCAAGGAACAACATTTGGGTAGAAGTGCGCAAAATTGAAAAGAGTATGGAAATGTGACGAAGACAGGTATCAGCTGGATGAGGGAGAGAGGTAGAAGACAAGGAAGGTAGCTACAGTGGAATATGAGGAAGTACAAAGGTTGAGAAGGAATGTAAGTGTAGATGAGCTGAGCGAAAATAGTGGGAGGATGGACAAGGCTACAGGGTGGCCAACTATGGCAAAGGCTACAGGGTGGCCAACTATCAGAAGAGAGACATCATAGATAGATAGATAGATGGTTTATTGCGCAACAATTGCATCAGTGACAGTGTTTGGCAATGTATATACAACAAAAGGTACAGCAAGAAGTGGTGAGGAAAGTGAAGGGAATTAGATAAAGAGGAAAAAAACTCATGTATACCAGTATATGTTCAGTAGGTATTGGGAGCAAATAAATCAGAAAATTGGATGATACACAATTCATGTGAATAGACATGAAAAATAATTTTAAAAAAGACTCAACTTTGTGGCTGAACATTGTGTGCCTTGAAGAGACATAAGTGATGCAATGCTATAAAAAATGGTCTATTGATGTTCCTACTTGCTCTATGAAGTTTTATGACATCCCTTAGGGCAAGAAAAGTGACACTACTACTGTTCCACATGCTCCTTCACTCTTGGGTATCCTGTTGAGTACAGGCATGCATCAGAACTCCCTTCAAGCGTAGAACAGAAGTTACCATAAAGTATGGCTTCAGCAACATAACAACTAACTTGCTGTAATGCAATAACTGTAATTCCCAATATTCCTCACCATCAATAATGTACTTCAAGATGCAAAGTGTACCAGGCAATTGTTGAGAGATGCTTGTTTTTCAGAACATCTGGAGGACCTCAAGTTTAAATTCCCCAAACATCTAGTTACACATAAATGTGGTATCATTTACTTAACGACATCATTCCATCCATTCACCAATAAGCATGGTAAGAATATATGTGTACATAATCAAACAACTTGAGCATAATTCCCTAAAGGGAGTACTTGAGTATACATTAAGTGTTATTCCAAACAGGCAGGATGAGCAATCAAAACAAAATAATATAAAAGTCAAATCATCCAAGTTGCAAAAATCCCAGAGGTTGACTCATAGCCATTGTATATGTAGATAGGCCAAGCAATTTCATTAGGTGTTTCTGAGAATCACAAAGCATTGATTCTAATGTTCCTTCAACTTTGTCTCTGCTGCCTAACCACATAAGTATGGACTTTTGTACAAAAAGCTACTAGAACTTTAGGTTAGAAGCTTACATCTGTAGTTTTTCTAAATTCCACAAGGCATATGTAAGTCCATATTCAAGTTCAAAATACTACCAGATTGATAAATGAAGTGTTGTAACTTCTATTATCATGTTTAACTTTCGTTTAACTTTTTACACACCAAAAAGGTCCAGTACAATACATGACAGGGCAGTCTCAGCCTTAGCATGGGTACCATTACTATCAACCCCCATGGTTGACCGCTAGTCTTACTTTTTCCTTGCTAGTCACTGATAACAAGAGAGAGGAACGAGCCTGTGGATAACTACAGAGGATGGTACCCATGCTACCTCAGCCTCCTTCAAATGCACGTGAAAAATGGAACACATGTTATGATTTGGTTATGGCACTGAACACAGAGGCCACAGGGTGAGTGTTTACAAACAGCCTTCAAGGTGGAAGGCATTTTAGATAAGAAGGGGTGTTTTATCATTTGTTTGACACAGGGATTAGCTCCAACGAGATTAGGCTGCTTTGCTAGGGCACGGCAATTGGGGCCACCTCGCTGACGAATGGTTTCGCCAGCCGCGCTGATTGATCACCCGCGTTCCACCTGTGGGGCATAACCCACCACGATCGCCCATGTTAAAAGGGCGCAGCCAAAGGACAAGCGTGATAGAGGTCATCCCTATCAACTCTACGCATGGCTGCCGAAATATGAGCCTGCATAATTGATCCAGAAACTCTTGCCGTAATTTACGTCTATGCAAATATGATTTGTGCCGTTTCCATACAGATGGTCTGCAACAAAAGCGACCAGATTTTCTGGTGGCGCTTGTCAGGACGGCACTCGCAGAAGATGATAAATATTAGGTCCGAGCCTTCTAAAAGAGATGGCCCTGTCAGATCATCCATGTCACAAAGGTCGCAATCTCATTGCCGACGCTCCCTGGCCCATAATTACCTGTGCACGGGTCAGCCACCTCTGCAGATAGCAGTAGAGGCGCATCTATTCTGGGACTAAAATGCATACATTTGTTACAGAATGGCACCTTCCAGTTCTAACATAACGGAGGACCTTGTTTTGCACAGCAGGGTTAAAGCACAGCAAACAAGCTTGATGTGTTCTTGAAATCTTACACTTATAACCATGGGCAGGAAGCTATCCTTCTTTGTTACCTTTTCTACAGGTTGCAGCATGTTGTTTTTTAATTGGAAGATTGCCCAACACATTCTATTTCATCAGTACACATTGGTGCATTTGTCAAAGTAAAAAAAAAAATATCAAGGATCATACTGGTGAGTCAGAAAAGATAAAAAGATAAATATCATCGACTCAGGTAAAGGACTGTAGTTCAAGGTTGATGTACACAAAGAGTAACTGTAGGTCTACAACAATGCCATCCAAATTACCTCTGACTCTGACAATTGGACATAAAAACTACTGATCAACCCTTCATTAGTTATAACGAACTTGACAAGGCCCCCTGTGAGTTGTGATTTGTGTCTATTTAACCAGGACTGAATACTCGATGATTTGATAATGTTTGTTAACTTCACTTCATCAGTCGTCCTTTTGTTTACCGCAATCAATGAAGTTCTCTGTGGCCTCTTACTCATCGAGTCATAGTTGTGAAGAACCAGAATATTACTCACAGTATGTCAATGTAAAATTGTCGACATCATTGTTTTTTTTTTCAAGTTATAAAGACAAATGAGTTCAAGTATCACACGGAAGTTAAAAGTATCTCTTGCAAAACAAGTGGTTATTTAAAAACACAGCTGGTGAATGATTTTACCAATACCGGTAAGTTTGGTTTCTGGTTATAGGCCTTTGTGTTGTATAGATATCATTCAATAATCAATACTTAATGTCTTACAAGTCCTCTTTCAGCATGCCACCTATAGTCAATTCTAGATTGGTACTTGTTTTTGCAGAGAGCTTAGTAGGGAGAATGTTGAATACAGCCTGGGTAAGTTGTGTCCAAAGTCACGACTATTTTCCCTGATGCCTATACACAGCTTTCTTCTGTGTCCTTTTCCAATGACTTGCCCTACCTCCCTGTGCCCCCTTTCAGTCATGCCTGCGGATGTTAAATACCTTGTCCCAATGGTCAACTTCAAGCAAAATTCAATTCGACGTGCACAGGCCAATTCTAAGGGGTTGAAAGGGTTTTCAACAGACTCCTTTGACCCGAAAATAACATTCCTGGCACTTAGCATAGTCTGGAAACCTAGAATCTGCTAAAGGCTTTGCCCCGCAGATTCCCCTGCGGGAACCCAGAGTGATGTACAGCTCAGTGTAGTGCGTACAACCCTTTTCTTCAAATCCTGGATTCACCGGTAACCTGGCATCTGTGAAATGAACTAGAAGTTGGTAAATCCCTGCCGCTGCTGACGGCAGCAGTGAGAAGACCGGTGGCTGATAGTGTGTGACAGGCCCATCTGCCTGTTGCTGACATCTGTAGCCATTAACCTGGACGACCCTTCCTCGGGGAACGGCCCACAGGAAGGGAGAAATGGGCGAGCACGCTGAAGTCCCCGGTTCTGCTGAAATCTACATAATGACATTGTCGTTTGTTTTGTCAGAACACAAATGAGTACTGTCAGTGAAAAGTAAAGTGGATTTTGCTCTAATGCTATTACAGGCGCAGCTTTCAGGGAGGGAGAGCTGGGATGTTCACAAAGACTATTTTTGAGTCACGTCTTTTTTTCGTGGGTGTTTGCCAATAAATGATGACTTTGGACCATTTCCATAAGAATTACATGACTTATGTATAAAGTAAAAATTTGAATGAAATATCAGCTGCAAAGATGCAAGGGAAACACAAACTTTCTAATGAGTCATGAAGCCATAAGTACATAAAATCATCACAACTGGAACTGAAATAAATCTCTGTACAAGTGAAAACATACATGTACATGGACCAAACACATCTACTTTTGTACAACCCAAGATACAGGTGCATGCAGAGTGAGGTATACAAAAAATGTACCATTGTTTAGAGCAATGACAAAAGAAATATCCCATATCTGATGGTAGTAAATGGTGTTATTTTCCATATGTATGGTAGATGAAAGTGTGACAATAATTAATGTGTTAGATCTGGTTTGTGCTTCTTTGTCTATCACAAGTTGTCTTTATCATCTGACATATTTTCTAACCTTGTGAAATCTGAGCAAAGGGTTTCAAAACAAGCTTAAGACAGCTCATCATTTAAGATCCGAACTTTTAATTTGTTTACAAACATGTAACACTAGTTCACCTTTATCCGCCGGTAACCTATAGTCGTTGTTTCTAAAAACAAGGTATTTATGGACATCATGTCGACGGATGGTGGTTTAAAACTGTACAATTGTGAAAATGTCGCAATTTGAAACCGCCATCCTTTAGCTTGATGCCCCTAAATGCCCTCTGTTTAGAGACAACAGATATAGGTTACCCTGCAGATAAAGGTGAATTATCGTTAGTACTTCAATCCACCAGGAATCTACACAGACATCAACTTATCACCACCTGTCCCTACAGGTCAGCCCACCTGTTGCAGACAGGTGTATCTGTAGTCCAGTCAATTACTCCCAAATCAGGACTAATCGCAACTAATTATGCAAACCGATGCCCGGCATCAACAAGCCATTGACTGAGTGCTGGCGAGGCAGGTGATTAATGGTGTTGGTGAGGGTTTGAAAGCATTCGCATTACCCAGTATTTGTCAAAACATGATCTGGCTCCAGCCCAAGTTGACATACATTTAGAAATCTGGGGTATGTCACACAATGGGACAGAGGGTCATGTATTCAGGCATTGTTTACGTGACATGATGTCTGTCCTCTTGTCCCTTTTGTCTTTTTTTAACCAATGGAAACTTCTGAAACAATAGCTAATGAATGATTTAACAACATTATTATTGTTGATGTCAAGTTCAATATAAACTGTCAAAGCCATTTGTGATTTTACAAAATTAACATATTAAACAATGCTAGAATGAGCATTGTATATAGTGTAAAGAAAAAATATTGCTTTCTTTATTCCTCCATCTTAGTACTGTGAATAGATAAGACCGTGAAACAAAGGACTATAAAATATTACAAGTTTTCTTTGTGTTGACAAACCCATATTGTCTAATGTTTATGTGTTTCCATGTTTGGTAGTAAACACATTATTTACAATACTGTTTCAACATGCTATCATCTATCATTGTGTCATGCTTGAGGTAAAAGATGACACAGAAAAATAACTGATGCAACTACCATTAAAATATCAGAATTGATTTTATGGGCACAGGCTTACTGCCTAGTCAATTGTATTTTTTCCACGGCGTGCATCCGCACCTGCATTTGCCCATTATTCTTAAATTGGTTATTAACACCCAATTGCCGGATGTGCCACCTTATCATAATATTGTTGTATGAATGTACACAGATTCCCTCAACCGTTCATCCCAGGATAACAATGCTGTAGGTCTCCTGGCATTTCCCCAGCCATGAATATAAGGAAAGATGTGCTGTTCCGTCACGATGATGGACAACCCGAATGTTTACAGCAGTACTATATACAAGTCCTGTCAGCCATCCATCCAGCACAAACAATGGAGAAAGTCTCCTGGCATTTTCACCGACATGAATATAAAAAATCCCATCAGCCTCCTGCGATGCCAAACAATGGAGGCTCTCCCAAGACACTGGGTATGGGTGTGTTTTAAGGTGCATCTTTGTCATTTATTTATTAGAGCCAATCATGGAGCTAATGTCCTCTTCCTTTGTCGCACATGTACCCAACCCTAAGAATTATGCGATCTTAATGAAGGTAATAAAACTTCATTACTAAAGGCAGGTGCAATTGTTTGGCACCATTGAAATCCAGTTAGAACTCTTTGATGTTATGAATACATTATACAAGTGCATGTCCTTGGGGAAGGCATCCAAAATTTGTACACTTTCGCTTTTAAAAAGCAATCTGATTTCTTCATACCGCCCCAGATGATACTCCTGTCTGTTACCTCAAATAAATTGCAGGGATACAAATTATGAGATGTGCAATGCAAAAACTGTTGCAAACTTGTCCAGAATCAAATCAAATTTCTGGTTGTGACTCCACACAATACACTAAGAATGAGATGCAAAGTGTGTTACTTTTAGTTTGTGTAAATATCTTACAATTTCATACACAGTAACAACTTTCGAAAGGGATATTAGCAAAGTCACCCGACGTTAGAAAGATGATAAAAACTTGGTTGAAAGGGTGTCTGAAACATGAAAAGGAGAAAATACAACCAAGATTCTTTTATGTTGAACTAAAGACTACAACGGACTTTGCCATGTAGGAATGTTACAATGGAACATGTATGAAATGATCCAGTGATATTCTTAGTGTAGTTCAGATAAGAGATTTGGAAGTCTCAACTTTCAGAATTGATTTCTCCCTAAAGCATTTAGGAGAAGATAGCTGATATGAATTCCAAGAAAATCTCACTGCTATATTGAACTTGGCATGGTCAAAAACAATGTATCAATGTTACACAAACATGTGGATGTAACGATCTGTTAATGTAATAATAATAATATTATTACATTTCAAGTCCATTCTACTTAGATGAGTGTATCTTACAGTATAGGTAAAATACATAATGATTGTACATACGTGTACATTGGTAGTTTAGAACAACAAGAACTAAAAGAAATATAAATACTTGTTTCTTACCTTTCTCTGCCAGCTGAACTAAGAACAACCGTTTGTGTTCTTTTGGCTTGGTGATGTGTGCAGGAATGTACGGGTACTGGAATAAAGCAAAACACATGTAGACACAAATAATAACACGTTCACAAATTACATCATTACATGCATGTGGCAGTTACATCAATTGAAAACCTGTGCATACTTCTAACTTCCGCAGCATGATATATTGGACATTTAGGGATGCAATATCTTTGTAAACATTGTAACTCTGTCACCCTCAGTTCTACATCACAGTGCTAGCGTGGGAGTGCTCAGAAACGATATTAGACAAATGTGAAGTTATGGACAACTAGTAGCCATGCCTTCTCGGTAAATTTTCACTTTCATGATGTGAACAAGTTTTGCTACTTGGCAGAATATTTCACAGAGACTGCTGCTGCATAATACTGCTCCATATGAGAAGCATTAATTTTGTTGTTACCTTCTTGGCTGATAACCATGGTATAATTACCTGTATGATCACATAAGGAATGGCTCTTGTAATTAGTCTGACATTACAATCCTTTCTGTCTCCTGAAGGTATACACACTTAGATTGTATCTTTCCAGGTACAATGCACAATGTTTTGTTTATACACTTTGCCTTAGGCCACACCAATTCAATCTGTTGGTTTATAAAAACAATACCAAACTGGAGGCTCAAAACAGATCCTTAAGGACAAAAAATTCATGCCGTGATGTAATCAGTTCCAGGGAGTGAATATAGTCAAATTTTTCCCAAGCCCTGTTTTCAACTTGTCTTCTGGCTTGATTCTTATCTTTACAGTATTGATGAATCAAGAGTATAGATTGGCAGGGTTGGACAAGTCCACTAGCCCGATTGTCCTGGGCAAGTGAAAGTGCCCTTCAGACAAGTTCATGTCCTATCCCATGGGCAAGTAAGATTTTTCCATGAGTGAGATTTTTATATATTTGTTACTCTTTACAGTCATGACATCAAGCATCTAGGTCAACACAGAAAAATTTAGTCAATAATAAAAAAAATCCACTGCTGGAAGTGGAAATACATAGAAAAGTGTAATTAAAATTTTGGGCAAGTGAAAATTTGTCTTGGGACAGTCAATTTTTTTAAATGATAGGGCAAGTGAATTTTAGAAAACTTGTCCTACCATGATTGGTGTGTCCTTAAATATGATACTTGTCAATCTTGAGGTATGACTTACTTGTGGGGGTTCAAAGTTGGGTCTCCACCAGTTGCCGATACAGTCCTCTATGACCCAGTCCTGTTGGACACCGTCCTGTCGCCCAAGGATCTACAGAACAACAAAACAAAACAAACCCTCAAGGTAAGCACATTTTCACCTTGCAATCCATCAAAACATCATTTTAGCATAACAATAAAAATAATGATAATGGATTTGTTGTAATATATGTACAGTGTATATATGATTCATCATTTGAACGGATTGTTCAAGTTATGTTTCAGGTAAACAAACAGAAGGAAAGAATACCCATATCCATTGAAAAGAACAACAAAATGAATAGTCTGACATATATTGAACATTCTGCACATTGTGTAAGATGTAGCTGATGTGATACACTTCAGGTTTGACATCCCAGGTTCTTCCGAGATGAAACTTCTGTTACTTGTTGTGAATGACAGGGATTGTTATCAAATACCACATTGTCAGCCTACAAGACCTATCTGTCACTGATTTAGTTGGAGTTCATGAAAAAATGGTGACAGGTGGAAATATCACAGAATGAAGTCTGGTGCTGGAGGAGTTGAGGGGCTAGATCTTTCTTGTTCAACAAAACAGGTGGCAGCCTTGACAACAGAGGCTGTGAAATGGTTATTTATTCTTCAGTGAATCTAAGTTATTCTAACCAGCCTAAGGCCATAGAAAACATAGGGATTGGTCCTGGTATTTATAGTGGTAATATAATTCCATATCTTGTTAAAGGGAAATGTCAACTACATGTATCTACAGTAGAAAATACAGAATTGTACAAGTACAATCTGGTCCAAAAATGCCAGATGATGTAACAGTAGTGTTCACAACACTCTGTCAGATGATGGAGAAAGAAATGAGCAGGGAAGCTGCAGCTCCGTATCACTCTTGTGATTGCTGGAGAGACTGAAGGCTCGTTTCATGAACAATTTGAGCATTAAACTTCAATGATTCAGACAGCATTTCAACTGAAACATGAAATTGAAGTTCTGATGGAGAGTATTGGCAAGTATCATTAAAACAGCTTCAATCACAAATTTCCATGCACTTTCAATCAAGCATTGATCTCACGAGTGCAGGGAATATTTCACGTCATGTTACAGGTCCTGAATTTCAACTTCTGTCACCAGCGCGGCAAACATGCAGCAACATGTGTGCTGCAAAAGAACTAAGGTACTTTGTGCAAACATCTTAACTTTTACACTATTGATACCTACTGTACAGTACCGAATACAAATTTGATGCATGCAGAAACACTTTGCATAGAGAGAGTTAAAAATTTAAAGACAGAAGCCTGCTACCTACAGGTTATTGATAAATCATGGTATCACCTGCAGGCAAGAGTTGGCCTACTTAGACTTGTCATATTCCACCCCCATAAATTCCCCGTCCTGCCGTTTGCGCTAATGCAGTAACAAACATGACAAATTTCCGTATCAAACTTGATGAACAAACCATAAGCATTGCCGCGGGCGCCGAGACATGCGACTACAGATGCTGTGTACAAGAAAACCCCGGGGCCTTTTGCTGACGTCTTTTCCCAATCCTGACATATCTTTTCCTCTTATCTAATCCGTTTCATACAGCTGACTCGAATCAGCGCTGACAGATTGGTAAATAAAACAGTAAAGGTTTCAACGCTGGGAAAGATCTGTCTAGAGGCATGCAGGTAAAGCAAAGGGAACACTGCTGGGGGTTCTGGTCCCAGGCTGCAGAGCAGGGCAAGATAACTGCTGTAGGTAATCCCAGATCTAACTGTAATCAGGGAGGAAACACATTCCTCTCCTGTTTTAATTCCAGACCTGCTGCAAGGAGCCTGTTAATCACTGCTGACATGTTACTGCAGCTCGGGGGTTTCTTTTCATATGCCACTTCAACACACCGGCATGTTGATAAAGACATTAGGAATACAACTGTACTACGAGAGATCAACACTCCTCTTACATTGGACAAGTGCACTATACCTTCAAATCAACTAACTGTTTTTAATCATGGCAGTCATAATGTAGAAAAATACAAGTAAAACAAGTTCTTAATACAATCCATATTAACACTGGACAAAGTTCTAAATCATTATTTTTGCTACAGCAAAAGTCAACACTGGTCTGACGTACTTTCAGTTTGAATCTATTGCAAAATTTTGATTGCTTTAAAATAAGGGAAAGCTGCAAGACTGAAGACACTATGCCCTTGATAAATGTGATGAATGCAAATAGGACAGAGTTATTAACAGGCACAAGACAAAGCAAAATGGAGCAAATGTTAATCTTAATATCTTGATATCTTCTTCCCAGCCAGGTACAGGTATGTTGCCTAACTAATTGCCAAATCTAATGAATAATTGATATGCGACGGAAATCATACAAAAAGAAAAGATATCTATTCCATTTCTGTGTGGATTCTTCAGGGAGGCATCAAAAGAACACTGTTGATTTTGATCTATCGTTAGCCAGAGGAAGAAATCCAAATAGGATTGTCAGATTCTACAGACAAAACATGCATCATTACTCTACAAAGTTCTCAGATAGGGTCAAGAGAACTTCTATCAATTATTAAATCTTGCGCAGGGCCTTTCTTCTTCAAGGGAACGACGTGATGATGTGGCTGATACATGCATGTCCTCTCTCTAATACTACATAACCCCAAGGCTCTATCTCAAACAACTTATGCAAAGAAAAGAGAGCCCGGGTTGGCATGGTTTGAGCAATACCTTCAAACATTTGCGGAATTTGGATTCTACAGAGAGCCTGAGGGGATGTTGTAAGTCACATCTACACTGAACTGGGTCTTGTGGGAGGGAGACTGTGTCCATGTGAATTCATGAGCATATAAACCTGTCACCACACAGAATCAATTCTACAACAATATGACCGCGTCATGTGTTTGCAGGTGGAATATCCACAAACAGAAATAGACCTGAGGTTGAGTTGTCATCCGAAAGGGCAGACATTACTTGAAGTGACAATGTTTGGCAGCGGAACTTAACTCCCATATGTGGGTGGGATGATGTGTTTTTGGCTGGTGTGAGGTAACTGCATTTGATGACATATCTAAAGGTACGTATGACAAATCAATTCCAACCCACATCAGTAAATGCATTCAGGATGGAGAAGAAAGTTTCACTTCAGAACTTTTCTCTTCAGTGGTTGGTGCAATTTAAAGTTATCCTGTTGCACTGTGCATCAATGTGAAATTGAAAAATATGTTGTATGGTGTTGTGTTTTTAAAAGAATCTGTCAAATTTTTTTAAATAGTTAAGAATTACAACTAATAACTAACACAATAATTTTCTTTTGTTTGTTAGAATCTAGCATACATGTATTATCATAATACCATACACATCTTCCTGATGGTGCATTTTTTGCAGACTACTGGTAGATCCATCTAAATCACAACCAGTTTCACCATAATGTCAACACTGTCCACAATACCTTCCATTTGTCAAGAGTTGGACTTTTCCAACAATGCCAGATGTTACAATATGTGGGAACCCCTAGGGTGTCAGACAGACAGCATGACCGGAAAACCAAACCACCAATTTTCATGGTCTAGCAATGCTATATGATGTAGTATCTTTCTGAGTCAGCCAGCTCCTATCACTTACTATATCATATCACTGAGCACAAACAGTGCACAAATTTACTTACTCTTTAAGTCTCATGTTAGTTCCCGATTAAATCTCCTGGTACAAACTGTGCCAAAAATTAAAGGAATACAGTATTCCTCTACAGTAGACTCATAATGTACCCAGTCACCTGTGTTTGGGGCAGAGCATTATTCACTCCATCCCAGATGTCTACAGACAAAGTGGTGCTACAGCAAAAATTATCCAAAAGTATAAGAAACAAATCCTGACTAATTTGTAGCTTCCTCCTTTTCTATGGGAGAGTTTATCTTCCCGTTAATGGGATATAATGAGGGTCCCACGTGAGATGATTACAGCTTCTAAAGTCCCAGAGACAAAGGAGAGGACGACCTTTACGACCACAGTTAACATTACAGCATAACTACCTCCCTGTCGGGGGAACGACAATAAAGCACTACCAAAGTCAAACAGCCCCAGTTGGTGCAAAGGCAAGCAGATGAAAGGCAGCAGACATTTAACAGTCTTGTTCACTTGGGCCTGTTGGAAGGCAAAATGGATGGGGGTGTCCAAATCGGCAGCTGGGGTCCGTGGTGCCGCAGGCCTGCAGGCGCAAACGCGCTCGTGAAAAACGGCAGCCGTGGCCCAAATCCACATCTCGGCACACCTGATACGGAAGGGTCTGTCTGAAATGGATGGTGCGGGCTGACATTGACTCAGTGCTGGCTCCGTAATGCCCTCTGCATACATTATTTTGGGTGGAGATAAATCGCTCTGAGGTGTGCACAGCACTGAGCCAATACAAACTTGACAGTTTTCTTGTCTGTACCTGTTACACTGGCTCCAAATAGATGGTAAATTCCTGCAAGGTGCTTTGTCTGACATGTTTAACTAATGCTTCCTTCTACAGAAGTGCAATGGCAAGAGACTACTTAGGTGATAACATGGACGCTGAAACATTCATCTTTCCTGAGAAGTGGTCAGTGGTTAAAACACTGAGCATACGATTAGTTTCTAGAGAAGCACATCAAAGAGGCGAGAAGAGTCTTATGTTCCTATGTTCAAAGGTTCCTATGGCTAGAAAAGGGTCTTGCTCTGCCATAGCATTGCAAATGAACAGAGAGATGCCCCAAAACATTTCTGAAACTACTGTCTGTTTTTCAAAACTTTCTCGGCTGATATAATGTCTGAAACTACATGTCTTTGTCTGACTAGCAATGATATTAATACTATTGGATTAGAAATGACAAAAATGTGTTACCCGTAACTCTTGTTAATCCAAAAAATTATCTGCAAGTATATTTGTTCATGGCAATTTTTTGTTGTAGCATTCTAGTTTTCTACACATTTAGCACTTCATGTGACAAAGCGTGAAGATAAAATGCTCATGTTCCAGATAACCAGTACATCTACACAACAGAAGTGCATTAAGCCATTCCTGGTGCTTTATCTGCAACAAAATGGCCATCACTGGCTGTAACAGATACACAAATGTATTCTACAGCTTGGCTATCTTCCACACGCAATGTCCAGTGTCCTAGGTTGCCCATTTACCCCTCTGCCATGGGTGCTTTAAGTGTCAAAGATAAAACCCTATCTCCGTAATAAATCTGTAGCCAAGCAGAAAAGCTATAATGTCGTGTAATGTGTCTTGCCAATAAAGTTTGCACCCAGAAACTTGTTAACGCAGCAATCAAATGATCTTATACCTTGTTTATATTTGATGTAAATCAAGAAGAATCATTCGGAACATTCCTAGAATCTTGTTCAGCAGTTCTAAATGAGCAAATCTTCGAACACTAAGTAAGCTTTACGTTGTCGCTAGCTGGAGCTCATGTACTGAATATGAAGTATGCCACACTCTCAAAATGCCATAAATTCTCCTGTCAGAATGAATAATCTGGTGAGGCAAAGTATCCTCCTTTTACACATTTTCTCTGAAATACCACGTCCTTGGAGAGCAATTGAACATCAGTCTGTACTGATAGAAATCTTTATCTGAGTTTATCTTTACGACAACACGAGTTGTTATGACTTTAATAAAACCATTCAGCAGCTCCATTTTGTGCCACACGCTGGGTGCCGATTTACATACGGGTACACGAGGACTACGGTAAAGCATTAATGGACATGCTCTTAAGTCCATGGGAAAAACTGGACAGGGTTTCTGCAGTTAAGGGCAGGCACTGACCCCCCATTACGGAGTTAGGGCAGATAGGGAGTATTTCATAGCGGCAATCAAGGTTTCAGAATTGAGAGGTCAACACTTGGCGACAGAGGCACAGGATTTGTCTGTGTTGTGGGTACAGCATAACACTTAGTGGTGTACTGCCGGAGGGATCCCATGTGGATATGTACAGGGAAATGGGTCCTGTTAATGCCACTGGGTAGTGGGTGGGCAAAGGTCAACCACCACTTGGCATCTGGCTTCCTGCGGTTTGTAATTGTCAGGATTGTCATCAAAAGTCTGCTTAGCAATTCTGACAAAACTTTTGGACTCTTTTTCTCATATCTGATCATAAAGATGGACTTAAAAAGTGCTAAAAACAAAAGTTTTATCTTTTTAGTAACATATGATCTGATACATCATTTGATACACGTACTTGATACTAGGTTGCACCATTCTACCTGTTCAGAGAGTTATATGGGTGCCACACATTACCAAATTTGAAGCAGGGTTTTCTAAAATTCTCCTGTCCTATCAGGCAAGAACACAGAAATATTACTTGCCAGAAACAACTTTTCACTTGCCCAAAATCAAAATGTCACTTTTTATATGCATTTTTCATTTTCAGCAATGGAATTCTTATTATTGCCTATATTTTTCTATGTTGACCAGTGCTTGATGTCATGACTGTAAAAAGTGACAAGTGTATCAAAATCTCATTCAACGGAAAAATCTTACTTGCAAGATTGGGCAAGTCAGTTAAGTCATGCACTTGCCCAGTCAGCACTTTCACTTGCCCTGGACAATAGAGCTAGTGTTTGAAGGTTAGATATCCAGGTAAACAATATTCAAAAACAATTCAATCTCTACAACTGGATAAAAAACGGATATCTACTTCCGGACGTTTTGAGTGACATCTATCACTCTTCTTCAGCCAGTTTTTCTAGTTTGCTGTACTTGTATTGAATTTGTTCTGCTAGTTCAGTCTAGCGACGCTGAAGAAGAGTGATGGATGTCCCTCGAAACGTCCAGAAGTAAATATCCGTTTTTTATCCAGTTGTAGAGATTGAATTGTATTTGAATAGAGCTAGTGGACTTGTCTAGAGTGCCATAGGCTTACAAAGTTCCCAGTCTTGTTGATATGGTCAATCAGGGTTTGCCTAGCCCTGACCTGGGTGCTGAACCTGCAGTTGTGGATCAGGTGTGCCCGTTTCCTCGGGGGAGGGCACGGTTTGAGGTTCCTCCATGTGGAACAATAAGCATGTTAGGCACAGGGCACCCCACAGACCATAACAAAACACACCATA
Source organism: Branchiostoma floridae (assembly GCF_000003815.2). Classification (NCBI taxonomy): domain Eukaryota; kingdom Metazoa; phylum Chordata; class Leptocardii; order Amphioxiformes; family Branchiostomatidae; genus Branchiostoma; species Branchiostoma floridae. The sequence continues at coordinate 10,346,435 of NC_049984.1, forward strand.
ACATTGTACCATGACTGTTTAATCAAGCGTTCTTTCATATGTAGAATATTGGGGCATGAATTAGCATTTAAAGACACATCAGACAAGAAGCTCATTGTAGATACACAAAACAAATAGAATTTTTGCGGTAGAACAATGAGAGTCGATGAACACGCAAACGCTAAGTTAGCCAACCTCTCCTTCAGAGTCAAATATAATTCTAAATGAACTACTGTACCTTTCAAATAGCAAAAAACTGCAATATGAACCGGCCATTGAACAGAAGGGCATATTACCTTGGGAGCTATAATGCAATACATATATATTTGAAAAGTCGTAAAAAGTAGCAACATGTTACCAAGGGTTCCATGTTATACAGTTACTAAGTTACAAAACGTGACATTAAAAGTTTATTTGTGCCATTGTCACAAAGAAATTACAGTGCAGTAAGTTTGGCCTCTAAAATGATCATTCATCATAAAAAGTCTAACACTCTCAGCTGTACCTTCTAAACTTTGACTTTTCTGCTAGACTGTGATAGCAGTAAGTTACAGCCATAGCCAACTTTGTGATAAAGTAACAGAAGTGTAGAGATATATCATGCACAAGTCTCACTACACAATAATGCACAAATGGAAAAGAGTGACTAGGAGAGCTGGCTATGACCACATGTAACACATGTAAAAATCTGTTCCAGTGTGTCTGAAGTAGTTCTACCATCAGGCCGCACCAAGGTTAGGTCTCCCCTGGGCCAACACCAGGTGCTGATGTCATCTTTAGACAGCACAATGGCACCATCTACTACCAACAGGGACTCTGCCATTACCATGTTAAAGGCCTGGACCCCCTACTGCTACTGCACTGTACTATACATGAGGCAGTGTTCACTGCTTTGAAGCAGAACAAAGAATCAAAACTGCATGTAACCTTCTATTGATATAAAAGAATCACCTGTACAAATCTGATAAACTATTATGTTCCAAATCACTGAAAATTGTACAAGTGAAAAAAGTGAATGTTGGAACTGTATATAAGAAAATGCTTGTATTTATCTTATATTTCGACTAGATAAAAACATAAAGTACAATTTAGTAAATGTTAATGAAATGTGCTAGGGTAATACAGAGAACAATATAATCTATATCTAGTATATGTGTCTTTCTCTGTCTAGTTTGATACATGTATTAATGAAATATCCATGTATTATGTCCATAAACTGTTTGCCTATGAACATTTCAGTTCCTCCACATGCACCTTTTTCTTGGCAAAGAAAAAAAAAGACAACAAAATAAAAATTAACACAAGTATGCCATTCTACAAGTTCAGACTTGGACATCATGGTCACAAACAAACCCACGTGATAGAACCTTGCAACTTGATATGTTCCTAGGAAAGGAAGGACAACTTTAGTATGTTGTCAATAAATTAGCCAAACTTTCTGCTGACTCTAAACAGCACATCAGGATCAGGTGCGAGCGAACCCCGGGGGGAGACCCAACACGACCATGCTCCTTGAAGTGGAACATTAACTGTGTTAACACATTGGCTCCCCGCGAGCCCGGTCCGTACCAACTCACAGCCTCAACATCAACGTTACGCTGGCCCTCCCGACGGGTAGGAAGTTGCCTCACTTGTTGCATTAATGAGCTTGGCAGACAACTAAATCCGCAGGGGTGGCGAGAGTGGGAGCCACCATTACCAGAGTTTTAATTCCTTGTCATTAACTCAGCATGCTTCATTTCGACATTAGATTTGGGTTATCTCAATCTCTTTAGATTTGCTTCCTGACATTCAAAACAAATTTCCTACCACATTGGAGGGAAACCTGGGCTCAGCTGGACAATCATAAAGGTGTGGCGAATGCTGTAATTGGATGAAATGCAGAAAATTTGATGTTCATTTTCTAGTATCCAAACTTATCACAAATTGCTTAAGTTATAATATATCTTGAGTCATACTGAAGAAAAAAATTGGTAGAAAAGGAGTGAAATACGTGATTATGTGCTTCCTGGCGGAGGCATTTTATTAGAGCGGCACAGGGCATCAGGGTCAGATCTGCCTTTTACTTACCGCACCTATATCCTGAGAAACCCAGGTGGCCAGGGGTGTTTATCAGATACAATCAAACAGCCGCGCTCTGAGGAGACAGCTGGGAATTCTGGACCAGAGGTGCCATAAAACATAACCAAACTAGACCCATCATGTGTAAATCCCTCCCTGTAGAGTCCTGTCCAGCCTACATGAATACAGTGATGCGCCCAGCAGTTTGGGTCAGAATGCATCAAACTACGGCCATCTGCCACCACGTTTCCCTCCCTACTTGGTGTCTCTAGATTCTGCATCCTGAAGAAGATGTCTACATGTTCACCACGAGGGGTGCTCCTGTACCACACCATGGTAAAGTTAATGCCAGCATTTATGGGTCCATAAAGACGATTGACTTGGTTATTGTAGTGAATGAGAGAACAGCTGGTGGCTCCGGGCTAGTGGGCAGTAGGGGTCAGATGGCTAGTTAGCACCCCGGCCAGGTCCCATGATGCCCAGGGAAAAAAACCCGGCCGGCCTATTATAACTGGGCCAGTAATGGTCCACCCCCTGGAGTGACCACTAAATGCACCATATCGCCGGCATTCAGGACCTTTGTCTGTGCCGCCAAAAAACTTTCTGGACACCTTTCATTACTCAGTGAGGTGTGGAAGGGAAAATGTGGGGTCTGCCGACACTGACAACAGTACAAGGTCGTACGACTGGCCAAGGTGACGGCTAAAACTTTTAACGATGCTCCCTGCTAGTTTTACTTTTAGGGGTGTAAAACTACCCTGTAGAGGTCTACAAACTGCAAATTGGTATGACGCTATCAAATTTTACCGAGCGATGCTTTAGTAGACAAGATATCTACACCACTGGCAAATTAAAATGTCACATTTACTTTACTTACTTAGATTATTGAGACTGTCATGACAATTTTTACATACATACTTCGATACTGCAAAAATATAAACATTAAGACTGGATGGTTGGCAGTTACTTTAATAGGGGTGGTAAACACACATGATTATCAAAGACGAGCAGAGTGCAAAACATGTACATATAAATGATTTCAGTTACAACTTTAGCTAGAACTTTTTGTGACCTTAGGAAAAAACTACCGCAGGCTGTCTGCATGTACCTTTCCATCTGGCCCGCTTCCTTGGACTGTCGACCTGACAAAACAAAGGTGTTTAGGAGGTAATGGGATGGGGTGTTTGCAGGTGATGCTGGCTGATGAATGACACAACCCCCGGTGCACAAATTGCACTCGTAGGAACACAAGCGAGTAATTTGGGGCAATTCCATCTGCTCATGCATAGAAAGTTAGGAAACCTCAATTTTCTCCTACCCATGATGAGTCCGGGGTGATTTATTCCACAAGCAAACAAGTCTGGGCCTCGCGAGACGGCAGCCAAATGTGGAAGCTCCAAAAGTGTCCGCTGTGATAGATGTCAAATGTGGAAAAGAGCGGTGGCGGGAATGGAGGTACGGGGATATTGGCACAGAATGGGAGCTCCGTGGTGTGGAATCGATCTACCTTGAAATGTCATCGCCTTGAATTCCGTCTCGCAATGTTACTTATTAATGAACTTGGGATTGCGAAGAAATGAATCCGTGACTTTGGCTACCACCAAGTCCGATACATCACGCCACAAAGCTGTCACTCTCAGAAACATTGTTTCCTGCAGGACCACGGAGAGGTTAGAAAACAACAGCACTGTATCGTTTCCTTCGTAATGATTAACGAAGGATTCAAACAGACCCGGTGTCAGTGTCCACGGAGCCACTGTACCCAACCTGTGCCGCGTCGTCCGAGCATGGAACTGGGGTAATAACAGACATCGATCATGGGAACACATTATCAGGATAGTAACCCCACTCCACACTCCTGTGTTTACTTATGAATGAACCTGGCACAAGGGAGAATTGGATTGGTAACCTCAGACAGGGAAGAATCAAAAGTGTCAAGAAAAGAGACACCACAAATAAATGGCTGGCTCGAAAACTGTTAATATAAACACAGATATGCAAATTGCAAATCAAGATCCACTCGTTTTCTAATGTATTTGAAGTTGCTCTGGAACACCAATTGATTGTAGACATTTGAAAGTCACCCATATGTATCATGGTTGACATACCTTTTCCGCAGTGTATGGATTTGTGTCTATGCTAATTTACCTTCCTACAACATACAACAGGCGCATGAGGTAATGACTTTTACCAAGGAACTTTGATGTTATACATTTTCAAAACAGGTCTTACTCTAGTGTATATGTGTGCATATTCTGCTTGAAATGCTACAAAATACCATTTTATAAGTATTTAATATATTTACAGCAAAATTATACATGCTGATGTTGAGGTGGACTCATGATATCTGAAATAAACTTTTATGTAAATCTTGGGTAGAGAAGTAGTGACATACCACCACTAGTGGTCAGGCCTGCCAAGTTGGTGCGTCTTACTGCGACCTGTAAGTACCGGTGACGTTATTAAGGAAAACCTGAAAAACTCTTAAGAAGTCAATCTACGGCACTCAAGCTGTAATAAACTCTCCAAATGAGTCCTGACAGCCAAGTAATCAGGAACAACCTGTGCAATTTTCCCTACTTGCCAGTTCAAACAGAGAAGGAAGATTGCGCTGTGGAGTCTAATTAGAGGTTTAATCCCCTTCCCAGCCTCCTTCCATACGGTCCATGACATCTTCTCATTCACACAAGATGCAGAAAGGTTCATCTTAAGAAAGTTTTGCCAGCCAGCAAAGAAAAAAAAACGCCTCGTAAAAGGTGTAAAAAACTTGGGTTGCCAGTTTGTTGTGCGTTTGGCACTAGAAACTTGACAGAGGAAGTGCTTCCATGTTTACAACAAGCAGTTCAAGTCGCTGGAAGCTTGACAGAGAAAGTGCCTTCATGTTTACTACAAGCAGTTCGAGGTGGTCGTAAGAGCTGATGGAGGTGGGGTGGGGGGCAGTGTTTGAGTGATGGCGGCAACACCTGGTACGAAGGACCCATGAAATGAGCACTATAATCAGCGGTGCACTGCCGGAGCCCTCTCCTAACTGGGTGCCTTCAAGATGACAGCAGGACGGAGCCCATCATAAATACACCATCCAGGGGTGAAATGCCAATAGTCCTGACAAGTCTGCCCGCGGCGTAACTTATGGGAGGCGCTCCCCGTCCCATGATGGGACGGCGATGAGACGTCTGTTTCGGCACCAAATCAAATCACATGCTTGGCTTAACAGGAGAACAGAGGTCGCAGCCAATAGGGGGGTCAGGCACTCCTGCATCACAACCACCACATCATATTCATTGCTGCTCAACCGCTTTAACAAGCAATTTTCATGGTCGTGGGAGTCTATTTACTCATCTCTATTTACGGATATCCCGGTAAATGCAAGATGCCAGCACCCATCTCTTGCAAATGACTCCCAATCTGAAGGTGAGAGGGAATGGAGGAGCCTGCCCATATTGAGAAGAATAGCTGCAGTATAAATCTGGTGCAGGAGTAATTCCCCCCCTTCACACTCTGACAAAGACTACCCCAGAATAGAAGCCCCGTCTACAGCACATTATCCATCATTTGTACATTATGCATAGGCCGGAGGAAGGTTCACAATGCCACATTATCAGCATTTGATTGAGGCAATTTTTTTTGGCCTTCATGCATTTCATAAAAATATCAATTATCCTATATTATCAAGCAATACAAGCTATTGTTGCTTTGAATAAAAAGGTGAAAACTACATAATGGCAGAAATTACCGAGCTCTACAAAAAATGGCTTTTCTTGGCATGACTGAAAAAAAATGGTAAAAAATGAACTTACACCCAATAGATAGATCAAATAAACTCATAGTCTACTTGTTACCCTTCTTCCTGTCCGTAATACAGCCAATATCTCTCCGTAACACAGACTAGGTAGAGAGAAATGACCGTGTTGAAAATTTCATGAGGTCTATTGTGGACAAAATTACTCTTCTGACACGTTCAACTGAGTGTATTTATCATTTGCTGGCCAGGGGCCCTAAAACTATATCACACGTGATAATATCACTGAGGTGGGCACTATGCATGACCGGTCATGGCCCCAGTCATGAAGGGAAAACAAATCAGGACAAACCTTTCTGTTTTGAACTTTACCCACTACAACTGTATTTTGAAGGTACAGTATAGCACCCAATGGTAAGATCTCGTTATCTATCGCATCCCAAATATATCTATTTATAATTGATCAATACATTTTAAAACTCTCATTTCTATATACCACAGCTTGGGAACTTAAGATTATACTTATCATTATACATTGTCATTCTATCACAATTTAATACACGTATTTCAAACAATTTTGACATTTTCATTACTTCATTTCTTAAATGCCTTAGAAATACTTATCTTACATCATAAAAATCAAATACCAGTGAGAACTCCATGGCATTTGCAGCACACTCTCAAAGGTCTAGTAAGAAAAATTACATCAATATTCGACATCAATTCAGTCATGAATATCCACAAGAGAAATATGTAAAAAATTGTTAACATTTCTACTTGAAGAAGGGAAGTCTTTAAGTTAAATAGTCTATGAACTACATGAACATTAGACATTTCTCATGGACATTATATAGTAGCTACTTTGACTGAGCAACAGGCTAGGACAACTCTTTACTTCTGTTGAGTTCTGCCTACTCATGTAACCTTGAAGTACCAGCATGACATGACAGAGGGCTCTTACTTCTGAAAGATTCCTCGCCTTGTCACCGGCAACTTTATCTACCCTGATCCACACTGCGATAAGCTCAGGTTATAAACTGCTATGACATGAACTTGCGGAAACTGATAGGAATGGGCTGCATGTAAATGACTTCCCAAAAAGTCAATTTTCTCATTTGTCTCCAATGTTGCTAAATGTACTGAACAGTCTATATATCCATTGTTTAAGGCAAATTTACTGCATAAAATGTTCTTAGCAGCATTCACTAAGCCCCGAAAAGTAAACAAAGTAGAAATAGAATTTTCAGACAAATGAAACATAGAATTAATAAATACATACAATACAATACAATAAATACAATTTTCTGCATCTATTTAATCTTGTTTCAAGGTTTCCCTTTGTTTCCAGATGGCCAATAGAGTCCTCTAGCACTTTGTGCTAGAACTGCATCATTTCATTTTCAAAACTGCCCAATCAACTCATGGTCGTGGCAGGCAGTATAAATGGATATAGGTAGAAAAAAAATAAGGTTTTGTTCTTGCTATCTTTTATCAATATTGGAACCTTTTAAAAGTCAGGCTAGAAGAATAATTTAAATTTGAAACATCCCTGATACAAAATCATTCAAATAAAGTTTCAATTACTACTGAGGTTACATTAAAAAAACAACAAGTGACCGTAGGTAACATAGTCTGTGACGTCGGTCTGGTATATGTTGGTTGTTTTGTCTTCTTTGGTGTGTGACGTTGTGCTTATATCCTATATGATTCTTTTCATGGTGTTAGATATATCGTTGTATCTAAGTTGCCTAATATTTCTGTCATGTGAATCTTACTAAACAGGTATGGATTGTGAGATAACATGTGGCCAAAGTCAAAAAGATATGGTGACGATAAGTTACCGGATGGTCTACTCTAATACACAGGCACATTCACACACAGACACACCTACAAGACCGACAGGCAGACTGACAAACGCACCAAGTATTAACATGTTTCTGTTATGGACGTAATAAGTATGAAGCACGGAATAGGACCTTGATGTTTCTTAGTCGAAGTCCGGGAATATAATATGGCTAAACTTCATTTGGGACGAGAATTCTTACACGCTTCATTGCAAACGGCGACAGGAGGTATTTGATTGACAGGGTCATTAGTGGAACATTAGATGTCGGTTCCCATGTCCCACATACGATAACACACAGCTGTTGATGATGAACTGGGCGATAAGTTTTTAACTAGTGTGAAGCCATAAGGTAGCATGACACAGTGTTAATGGGTGAATCCCGGGGTCCATGATGCTGGTACATAAAGTAGTACGGATAAACTTGTTGAATAAGAGGTAGAAAGCAAACGCGCGTAAAATTCTTGCACATATCGCGCATCTGCTTAACTATACCCAATTACCTCAACGGGCACCATATGCAGACATGGGCCAATACACTGTGAAACGTACAATTTGCAGGGGTGATTTCTGAAATTATTACATACATAATAAAAACAGCTGCCGAAAAAATAAAACACCTTGCATCATCGTCCAACTATGTGTAGAGAACCTGCCAAACCACAAACGTATGCGACAACGGGAACATGCAGATATAGATGCGAACGCGCGTTACATTGACGACCAGAGAACATCACGCATCTGCTTGCAATATCTCAATTACAGCATGACCCATATACAGGGGATCTGGACTAATACACCGAATGATGAACATTTTGTAGGGGTGTTATTTTTATTGCGTCCCTAATAAAACCAATTGCCGCAAAAACAAAAAAAAACAAAACAACGTGCATCATCGTCAACCTCAGTGCAGATGACCTGCCAAACAACGTACGTATGCGACAACGGGAACATGCAGATACCGATGCGAACGCGAATAACTTTGACGATCAGGTAACACCACGCATCTGCTTGACAAATTCCAATGACACCATGACCCACATACAGAGGATCTGGACCAAAACACCGCAAGACGAACAAATTGTAGGGGTGTTATTTTTATAAAATCCATAATAAAACCACCTGCCGCAAAAAAAAGTTCACGTGCATCATCGTCAACCTCAGTACAAAGGACCTGCCAAACCACATAGAATTCAGACAACGGGAACATACAGATACAGCTGCGAACGCGCGTAAACGTGACAAAACTAAAAGTCTGTCGACCAGAGGGTCTGGTCACAGACTAATAAAGAGTAGACAGTTATAAAAAGTTGTCGGATACAAACATACATGCAGCATTCAACTACCTTGAAATATGTAAGTAGTTGGTGTATGGATAGACTGCATGCACTCCTCAAGTGTTTGGGATTAATCTAGGCTAACTATCAAAAGAGTTTAGAGCAATAACCAGTTTATTGATTTAATTTCAAAATTTCCCTGGAAGATAAGCAAGTTTAAGTATGACACTGGGAGAGAAGACAGTGTTGAAAATAAACAATAAACAATCGTTACTGTGACTGGGAATCAAACCCAGGACCATGCAGTACAGAATCATTCCAAACATACATTACCTCATTCATCAGTCTCTTCAGCCCATCCACTTCATCTTCCCCAACATTCAGCTCCCCACCAGGTCTGTGTGGTAAGAAAAACAGAGAGTACGTGTATTATAGAAGTTATTCTAAGCCTATCTAAGGTATGTGTTTATGAGCAACACACAGTCACACAAATGGTTGCAACTGCACTTTGTCCCATGGATGCAAGGTGGCATTTCTGACTAGATGTCCAAAAGAAAAGTGTCAAATTTTTTCTCCAATTTCATGTTTCACATCAATGCCAATCTTTTGTTGTAATGCTTCAACATTGCATAACAGGTCGCAAAGCAGATTCTTTTTGAATACACATCTAAATAAGTCGTTCTGTTAAAGCCACAAGTCAGGGAGGAAGACACGGGAGGGGGAGAAGCTCTGCTGCACACATTTGCACTGTATGATTCTCAACATGTGTAACAGTGGGGTTCAAGTGCGGCCAAACTGACCATGCCAATGGGCCTGACCCTTTTGGCGCAACGGTCAGCGAGTTGGGTTTGTGAGCTGGCGGCCCGGGTTTGGCATAGGTTTGAATCCCTGAGCCAGGACACTGCCTCTACTTGCCTCTTAGATTGGTTCCTATGACGACCCTGTGAGTAACAAGCTAGAAAAATGTGCCACAAAGGGATATCAAGCTCAGAGATTAGAGGACAAATCTTTAAAAGTTTAATGAAAAGGGGGTAAAGTGTAGCACTGCCGCCAAACTAACCATGCCAAATGATCTGACCCTTTTGGCATAACGGTTAGCATGTTGGGTTTGTAAGCTGGCCTCTCCAACTATTTTCAGATATACAGTGGAAACCAGCTATTTGCAATACGCTTTATCGCAAAAATCGGTTAGTTGCAAAGAATTCTGAAATCCAAAACCATTTCCCATTGGCGCCATTGTATACAGCACCCCATATTTGCAAAGCACAAATCGGCTAATCGGGAAAAAAATCAAGTTACAACGCATAATAACCCCGAAATATGCCAAACAAATCACCAGAATCAGCAGGAATGAACCAAAATTTTCCCGTATAAAGACATCAGATCGCCAAAAGTATGGAAACTGTCTGTTTTGAGTCCCAAATGGGCGCGATGTCTATTCAATTTACGTCGCTAGCGCGCGGCCCGGCGGATACCGCAGGGAATCATGGGATACTAGATATGACGCTGCGTCCGCCATCTTTGTTTTTGTGATGGAAATGTTTTGAAAATGACGCTGTCGGCTGTTGAAAAATTTCAATGTAATCTGTGGACATCGTAACTGGAAAATTTGTAGATATGAAGATTAACAGTTTATTTATGCGCTAGTCATGAGTATTTTTGCGTAGTACATAAAGTTTGTCTGAAAACCAAGAGCGTTTTCGTCCTACAACGTAGCAATGTTTTTCGTCTGTGTATCACATGTCGACAAATCTTACGTAGTAAGCGCTTACGCGCGCGTGCACTGTACCTTTGATCAGTTCTCTATTAATCAAAACACTTGTTCATTTGGCAAATTTAGAATACGTTTGCATATGTACCTTGTTTTTTTTCGGTACCTTAACGTGTTTTAGCAGTGTCAATTTCTTTGTTTTCTTCAAGCCGATACTATAGACGAGATTCGTTCTTCGACACTAAAATGTCATAACAATATCACCGATAAAAGATAAATTTGCCACCGAAAGTGGCTAATAAGTATATTTATGGAGTTTAATTAAATTATGGACATGATTATTTGTGGTAGAAATGATTGTGTTTGTATTCTTTGTGTCAATGCGTGCGATGCGTTTACCGATGCCCCCCTCCCCCATCCCAACTCGGGTCATTTCGAGCAACATCTTTTAATCGGGAACGCCGGTTAGTCGGGAAAATTCAGCTGGCAAATGGCCTTCCCTAATAAGCGGCTTCCAATCACAAACCAATATGAGAACACTCACAGTTTGAAGAAAGTGGTCCCCAACTGCAGCAACAGGACGTGTGGCAGACCGTGTTCGTGCACCAGTAGAACCCCCTCCACCGATCGCCTCATCCCGATCTTGTCAAACTCTTCCCTCATCCGCTGGAACCGCGCCTGCACGGAGCTGTCCTTCTCATACAGCGGCTCTTTGGTGCCGAATGTGTAGTTGGTGAGGGGATATCTGCTCAAGGAAGACCATGAAGTTATGTGAAGAGATTTTCCTGACACACAGACATATGAAGAGATTTTCCTGACACAATAAAGAAAAACAGAATAGACCATAATGCCTTAAAACATGACATACATCCAGTATCTCATGACATACACTTTAAAGGTCTACTACGCAATTATTTGCGCTTCAAACTGAAAACAAAAAATCCATTTTCCGGCCATGTCTTTACATAGTTAGCTGAATCAAGCCTACCACGTTACGGAACACTATTCAAGGCATGTCAGGAGTCGATATTTTCCCCGTGCGAGCGTGTTTGAAAACCTGGGAATCTGCATGCCCGCGCTGGGTTTCAGCCATTTTGTTTCTTCACCGACGAAATCCGAGTAGTCCCGAGCCTACCCGGAGATTGGTCACGTGGTTTACCATGACCTTTCACCGCACCCGGAACTCACCGGAGATTCCCGACCAATAACCGTTGATGATTAATTCTTCTTTGAATTCTCACCAGTGCCTAACTAGGGGGGTCAACAAGTTACAGCGCGCGTAGGACGAAATGTTTGTAGGCTAATTCTCTACGTTGCAAATGTGAAATAATGACACAAAAGTGTCAAAAAGTGTCAAAAAGTAGTAGTAAATCTGAGATTTCTTAGTTCTAGAATATTTCAAATTTGAGCGCAAAAAACTGCGTAGTAGACCTTTAAGCAAAATCAGAATGATTCACTCAAGTGATGTACATAAGTGAGCCCAGTGTTTCACATTACTGTAGCTCATTAGAATAAATTATGCACAACTAGATTCATAGCTACACAGTGGCACTTCCAGATGCTTCAAATATTTTGCATTCTTTAAGGTTGAAAGTTTAAGTGCTAGTATCCTAGATATATTGGTAAGCACAATGTACAATACAGGTGGTGATGACTGATGAGGCATAAAAGTTCTTATACCAGTATTATTTTGAAACTTTGAAACCTCGTTGTTACCCCCCCCCCTCTCATCGGTGGGGAGGGGGGCACACTAGCCATTTCTAGCATGTCTGTCCAAAGCAGTGACTATTGCCTTGTACATATGCCACGATCTATAATATCATAAGAAAGTACTCTTCTTTTACATTTCTACTAGAACACTTATTTCTAGACAAAGGCTTCCTGAAACAAATCACTTTGCAACAAAATGATACATGTGTTACAATCACCCCAACCCAAGCCAACCCTCCTGCGCCTGAACAGCGCGGCCCCGTGAGCAGATATTTGGCGTGTGCTGAACCTACAGGTTGATGGTCCTGTCCAGGGTGAGGGAGCGGGTGGAGCCGTACTGCCCGCCGTACTGGGAGGTGTTTCTTGGCCATCCCGCCGCTGGAGTTCGCTGCACGACAGACATCTTGGGTGGACGTGTGGCGCATGCGTCAGTAAAAAGGGTCGGAGGTCACTGTTTCTGGCGCGTAATTTCGAAAGGACGAGGTCTCGCGATTCTCATGATTCTCTCATATCAATATCTCCGACTCCCCACGCAAAAAAAATTCTTTAAAAGTCATACTTTCTTTCTGGAGCGCTAAACTTGGACTCATGTTTGATCGATGGACGAAAAGCGAAACTTAGTCTAGGTCGTAGTCTGTGTAACACAGACGCGGTTTAATCAGGCTACTCTGTGCCCTCAATAGGAATCCCATGACAATACTTTTCTACTTTATTTTCGCCCTATTTACTTTCTGCAGCTGCTTGATATTCAACAATATGACATTCAAGGTTTGAAGTACATTGGGCTTTGTAAAATTTGGGTCTCTTTGATAGTTTCTGGATCTTACAATGTCCGGTGGACTTTTCGTGATACGAAATGAAGGCTTTCGAGTATATGACGCCTAATACTATGGGGCTTTAAAATAACGTTCCTTTTCTACCAAAACGATATGATAATATAATAGCGGATGTGTGAAACGATTTGAAAATTCGTGCAACTTTATTTGTTGTTCTTCTTTTTCCCGACTTTACAATTCTGACCAATACTCGACAACCAGAAGTCATTCCAATACAAAGACGTAGACAGTTCAGTTCATTTGTCCAGTTCAGTTGGCCTCTTTCATTGCTTCCTCTATCAGCTTGCCATAGATGTTCTTCAATCACATAAAAAGTTGTAAAAGTAACGTTATATCTCATACCAGGTCTCCATGAAATAGTTTACTGTATTTCAAAATCTACATATAAGTGACGAAAAATACTGCTTATTTATTTCTAAACGCAATCTAATTGCATAGTAAGTATCATACATATACATGTATAAGCATACATAATGCTACTTAATGAATGTCTCAAATCAAATCAAAACAAAATTGATTACTAATGTGATTACGCATGATTACTAATATGCGCATCGAATGGATTTCTTAGATTCATACAGCTGGAATGATTATGATTATGACATGGATGTCTTAAATTCTCACAGGAATGATGATAACTACGAAGTTGATGTGTACTACGAATGATTAAGACTACTAAACGGACGTCTCAAATTCGACAAGTAGACAGCCTTCCGTCCGTACTTCATTTAAGCGTTCGATCAGTTTTTCTGGACTGGGTCTTCCCGATGGGTCAGAGGACCAACATGACGTCATTATTCCGTACAGAGTACCTGGACATTCTGGCGGAAGTCTGAGCCTGACGCCACGCCGAAGAAGCCCTACCAGCTCAGGGCAGTTCAGTTGCAGGCGTCCGTCGTAATGTGGTTCGTCTCCGAGTGTAGCGATCTCCCACAAAAACACGCCAAACGACCAAACGTCGCTCTGACATGTGTATTTGCAGGACTGTAAGGACTCCAGCGCCATCCTTCCTTTATTCCTTTATTCCGATACCCTTTAGCCCTATTTAGGGCTAGTCTACCAGGATTCATATGAAACAATGAAACATACATAAACAAACGCAAATATATACACAAACATACATGTATATACCATCCACTTGAGTGGAACCGGCACATTGCCCTGTCCATTCGCAGCCACGTACTGAGTGTTGGTGTAGACATCCCTGGCTAACCCGAAGTCGGCAAGCTTGGCGACATCACCCCGAGTGATCAGGACATTGCGCGCCGCCACATCGCGATGGGTGATCCTTAACCGTTGGATGATATTTGACTCGGACGTTTTGTGATCCTTCTCTTCATGTATAGCTACCAGTATGGCAGCCTCTCTACAAAAGTCACGATAGCATTGCGTATCCTCAGTTCGAACCGACTTAGCAGCGACGGTGACTTCCCCAACAGGTGTACGTAACTGTGATTTTCTCACATAGCCAAACATCCCCATTCCAATCATAGGTCCGGGGGAAAGATGGTTGGACTTCCTTTCCCATCGCCTCAGCCATCCCGGCTGCAAGTCCTCTTTAATGTCCTCTTCCAAGCGTTTTAACTCGAGACGCCTGGTCTCCTCTTTGTCCTCGCGTACGCAGCAAGTTATGCGCCTTTTCTTATACAGCACAACTAGCATTATGAGCACAAAAACTACTACTGAGATGAGGGGCACAAGAAATGTAAGCGGCGCGTCATTTCGAAAAACCGATACCTCACATGTAGGTCCTGTCCAGGCCGCCGAGCATTTGCAGGTGCCGTCCACGTGATGACAGGTGGCGTTGTTTCTACAGGTGCAGATCTGATGGCAGCTCCACCCGTAACGTCCAGGTAAACAGGGTTTGCTACAGTCCAGGCCGACCCAACCCTCTGTGCAGTTGCACGAGCCGTCTCTAGGCAGACACACACCGTTTTCAGAGTCACAAGTCTTATTACAGCCATATCCGTACGTGCCCTGGGGACATGCGGACTGGCACACCGGTCCCGTCCACCCAGCGGGGCACACGCAGCCAGCCCACCGGTCACAACTGGCGCCGTGCAGGCAGCCGCACACGGTCTCACAGTGTTCACCTGTTCTTCCTGGGGCACAACTGTCAACGTCCAGCACTATGTCTGTCTTGAAAACTTCCCCACGTGAGTCGTTTACCTGACAGGTGTACGGTCCATTATCCGTTGTCTTTATGTCGGTGATCATAATTTCGTTGTCATCGGTATCTGTCACCATCTTTGTTGACCCGTTTGGAAATATCCAAGACGTTGTCACGACATCAACGTCGTACACTTTGCAGCGTAGCGTCACGTTTCCGGATATGTACAGATCACGCGGATCGCTAGGTGTCGCTACAATGGAGATGACGTCTTTGGAAATATCACAGGCGACACCTGTCCATCGACGCTGACACTTGCAGGCTCCGTTAAAGGCATGGCAATAGGCCCCGTGTTTGCATATACACACGTTCTGGCAAGCGAAGCCGTATCTTCCTGGAGGACAGCCGGTTGGTTTAATGTCTATCCAGAAGTAGTTGATGGCAACAATGTCCACTGTTAAGTCAGACCCTGATACTGGTCTAATTCGTATGGGCGGTATTGTTTCTGGTAGCTGGCACACGAAACGTCGTTGATTTCTTGACGATGTTGTCAGAGAAAGGTAAACGATGAATTCCTGAAATTTGTTCATCATCCAGTCATTAGGGACGTTGTCTTGAACGTAACTCAACCGAGGATCGTAATCCGCCTGTTTATTGATCAAGTTGACGACTACGATATTCTGATCCGAACTGGGCCCACTGAAACATGATAAAGAATGTATCTCTGCTGACCACAACTGTTCTGCAGCCACTTCGTCATTCCCGTAGAAGACAGCCCAAAACACATCAGCCCTGCAGTCCCCGTTATCTGTGTTCACTATTAAATGTGGCCGTGGATGCAGGTGTAAGTCTTTAGGGTCAGTAAGTCTTACTGTTGACGACAAAACGTCTCCATCGCTCGTTACAGCCTCCGCTTTTCCATCCACCTTCAATAACCAGCCTCGATCTTCTCCGGTCTGTTTAACCACAGGTGTCTCACAGGTGGCGTTGTAGACGGGAGGATAGCCCTGGACGTCGATGACTTGTAGCCTTAACTTCACCTCGCCGTCAAGGTGTCCTAAGATGAGGACTTTAAGAACATATTCCGACTGGACCAAGTAATCCAGGGGGTTGGAGACATGAAGGGTGCAGTTTTCGTTCACAGCGAAGCGGCCATACTGGTCTCCGTCTACAATAAGACACGGAAGTTCCGCTTTTTCTGCTGGTAACGTTATGCCAAAATGCAGAGGTATGTTGACAACTGCTGTCCCAACGTCGGCATTTTCGGAGACGGGCACGGTCTTCTCCTCCTCGGAACAATAACATCCCACCAAACAGGCAACGAGGAATCCACAAATGTAGGGGAGGCCCAAGCCAGAATGGTCCGCCGCCATAGTTTTGATACCACTCACCGTCAGGCAACCCTTGAAACAAATCCCTCTCCACAATGGGCCTGGGTTAAGATAACCCTTACCATTGACCTCTATGCCCTTACCCTATTTGTCACCCTGTGACATTTATAGCTACAGGTGGGGGCGTGCGCATTCGTGTGTCACAATGGAAAGCGGAACAAAAACAATGCTCACCGAAACTCACAGTGACGCACTATTCAGAAACTCTTGCTTTGGTTAAAAAAGTTAGAATACAACGAAAAAAAATTCAAGAAATACGTCTATGCACTGTTGTGTTCTCAAAAAATCTCTACAAATGCCTGGATACGGCAGTCACGATAGAAACGAGACGTGAGAGGAAAACTATGTGAAGCACAGCAGTATTCTCCAAGCAGAGGTTTCGGTCGATATTTTTAGCAGGGAGAGGAACGTTGCAAATCGCCAACACTCCTAGCCCACTCGACCGAAACCTCTGCTTGGAGAAGCTCTGAAATACTACAATGACGTCTGTCGCCAGCCGATAATGTTTTACTGCTATTGTTTCAATGTATAGAATTGGTTTACTTTTCAGAAACCATAGAGGCTATCTATGTGACTGTAATTACGAGGGGCCTTCAAAAAGTAATGACACTGGTTTTATAACAGGCTCATTTTTTCATCGAATGAGTTGAAATTTGGCACAAAGGTACAAGCATAACTGGTTATATCCTCTTGAGAGTGAAATGTCACAGTTTGTTGAAGTAAGGAGCACCACATACACAGGCCTACAATTTAGAATTGTATGGCACATCTTGTTTTAATGTGATCAGAGACGAACTGGTACAGTTGCATACAACCTTCTTTAAATATTTGTACCAGTAGATAATCATATCTCCCATCTACGCGTACGCCATGTTGATGATTTAGATGTATATTATATGTCTGTATCAGTCATGTTACTTTGGCTGTGTATTGACTAAAGGTAGGAAACAACCTAGTACCTTTATTTAAATAGATTCAATAGACAGGTTGAAATGTACACTTGTGCTTTGTATAATTTCTGTTACTTTGTATCATTGGTGACATGGTTAGTACATATGTTTAATTCCACTTATGTATCTGTCATGGAAAACTCTGGGAATTTAGAAGACTGTAAGTTGTAAAAGAGTTATAATAGCTTTGCTTTTCTTAACTACATGTGCAACTATGTGTATTGATAACTGTTTGACTATGTGCATGAAATTAGTTGCCCATAATCTAGGTTTCCACTTTCCTCAAAAGGGGAACTTTAGGCAGTATACATGCATATGGCACAAAATCCTTATATTGTGTCATTCAGTTTCCATCCTTTGATTAATGGTTGCACCAGGGCCACAGCAATGAACTTTGCCATAAACAAATTCACCACCTAGTGATGGAATATTTGGTTGCA
The DNA here is from genome assembly GCF_000003815.2 of Branchiostoma floridae. Lineage (NCBI taxonomy): Eukaryota > Metazoa > Chordata > Leptocardii > Amphioxiformes > Branchiostomatidae > Branchiostoma > Branchiostoma floridae. Next base: position 10,364,482 of record NC_049984.1, read on the forward strand.
ATGTAACTGTTGAAAACAATGCTTTTTACTTTATATCATAAGCTTCTTCAGACCAACGTCCTTGTTCAGACTTATCCTGAAAATTGTCTATACATGGCCTCAAGCTTCTTGTCTTCAAACTTTGGCACGAAGTTCACCTTCGCAATCTGGTCAAACCCCTCTGTCATCTGAGGCTCCACATATTTTTTCCGATACGAGAATATGACGGGGTCGGCGACCTTCACGTGTCCCGCGCCTGTGTAGGTCATGTCACGGAACCTGTTGTTATGGCGACACAGGTCCAGCGAGGCTGCCATAACGAAACAGCGACACGGCGCCTTGGCCTGGCGTGCACAGTCCACATATCGCTTCCTGGACTCCACGTCAGGGTTGGTGTTGTCAACCACCACTCTCTTCCCGCCGGCCAGCGCCTGGCTGCACGCCGCCACGCACTTCTGCCACGTGCCCAGCACGTCCCTGTTCACGTGGACGTATCCCTTGGAGACCAGGTTCTGTTTGACGAAGAACGTTTTTCCCGACGCAGGACATCCCACCATCACTATAACCTCAGGAAATGAGGACACCAGACTGGCGGTAGGTGTTGAATACAGAGGTCCGTCTGCATCCAGCTTTCTTGGGTCAAAATCGGGTAGTTTGAACGTGGCTTTTCTGTACCCCAGGAAATACTCCTCTGGAGTGTGGAAGGTGAGTCCGATGTTCAGTGCAAACAGACGATCGCTGCAGGCAAAGTCCTTCTTCCTCCCCGGAGCCCAGTTCACCAGTCGTCCTGCTGCGTCCCCCACGTAAAAGCTGGCACCTTTGTCCACGGGTACACCGTCGTTTCCTCTCTCTACCAGATGGTCCCACATGCCCGTTACAGGCTTCCTGTACTTCCCACTCCCCCTAGCAACATACACCTGAACTGCAACGCCAAGCTTGGCCACTATGTCTTCCAACTTCCTTCTGTAGTCCTTTTCATTGATCTTGCCCCTCTGGATGCCCATCTGATTGGTGAAGAAGACAACCTTGTATCCTTCGGAAATCAACTTCTTCAGCCTTCCAGGAACTTCTGAGAATGCAATTTTCCAGTCGAAGGTGTCTTGTGCAAACACCCTCCCAGATTTGGTGACAATAATCGTTCCGTCAATGTCAAAGCTGGCAACCTTACTACACCCCTGTACCCCCTTACTGGTGTAGACTAGCAGCTCACCAAACTCTTCCCAGCATGCATCAGTGGTCGGTCTACCCGACTGTATAGCTGAACCCCCGGGTCTAACCTTCCCTGCCGTGTTGTTGTCAGGTTTTGCCGCTCCCTTTGGTGGAGACTGTGCCTCGTACATCTGTCCTAAACGTTTCAGTCTGTCCTGGATATCCCTCCTATGTTCTGAGTCGGATTCCTCACTGTCTGACATGTCTGTTAACTTGTCCTTGGCTTGTGGTTTCCCCTGATCCTTCCCCTGCCCACTGTCTTTATCATCCCCTGATGCCTCACTGTCTGACATGTCAGCTAGTCTCTTCGCAGGCTTTGGTTTCTTTTTGGGTAAAGGATTTCCCTCAGGACTAGCTGGTCTCTTGACTGCCTGTTTCCTTTGGAAAAAGTCCAGGATGTTTTTTCCTGATGAAGCACTATCTTTCACTGTGCCCTGTTCTTTGGCAGCCTTTGCCACTTTATGTTGTGGTTTGTTGGTGTCAGTGTTTGAAGAAAATTCTACACGATGAGGAAACTTGTCAAACAGCATACAGAAGTCCTGGCCATGCCTCAGGGTGGCGGTTTCACCTGGGTTGAGCTGTTTTCCTCCAACACTGCAGGGATTGGCACCCAACTGTGTGACATATAGGAAAAATGTTATACATGTGCTACTATACTATACTATCGTGAACTCTTACTTTCAAAGAGATGATGTTTCTGTTCAAAAACATTAACACTTTACCACTATGCAATGTACATGCACAATCAGATATAAAATCATTGATGTACTAGTACTAGGTAGGGTGTCATGTAGAAAACCATCTGACTGTGTATTGTAAGTCCTACATAATGGACTAAATGAAGCTGTGTGAAGTGTATATTATGACATCACTATCCATGCATAACTACTGAATGACAAACCTGTTTCAGTGTCACGGTTTTCTTGTCATGGTTTGCTGTCAGCTCAACTGGAAACAACAGCAAACAATATTTCAGAATTACATAATTGTGCATTTTGGCCCTTGTTTCACACTTGCTCAAAAGTGTAGGGGAGGGGAAAACATACATGTATTTTTACGCAGCTATTATTGGGTATGATGGTTGTGATGAAAAAAGAAGAGGAACTGAGTCTAGTTTCCATTGTCAGTTTCCCACCAGGCGAAATGTCTCCTTTGTATTCATAGTGATACTATTCACCAGAAAAAGGTCATGTTACATTGCAAATGATAAAAATAGCACAATTGAAACTTAGAACGAGGAACAAATGGCTGTTATCAAAGTCATATATCACAAGAACGAAGAGACAAAATTTCTCTATAAGTGTTGGTTCAGAACTTCAGAGACAAAGGTTCAAAGTCTGCCAGAAATATTTGCGGTGGTTTTCGCGCTTAAGTCTTTGATAGTCAGGAAAAGGTATAATATCATACAGGCTCAATGAAACTGTTGCTTGTAGAACTAGACGAGAATAATTATGCTGAAGGCCAGATGAGTGTGGTACATGTACCCTGTTTTCTGGAGCATTTCTTATCAGCTATTCTGGTTTCTGGTCCCCTCCCCAGGACCACAGGCTGGTCATGTGACAGGGGGATGGGGGCGTGGCTGTTGTCAGCTGACACGAGCACACACCTGTCCATCTCACCTCTGAAATTATACAAAATTATCAGTGTATACTAAAGTACAATTACATGGTATGGTACACAGCATTCATGGGATAATTAAAAAGCTCCTTGATTCAACCAATAACTTCACTAACATTCAGTTACATATAATTCTAGTAATTCTTATAATAATGTTGTAACTTGGCTTAGATGTTAATGCTTTGACTTTATTTGGATCAACAATTAGCTTGACAATTTCTGTTATAGCATACAACAAAAGCATAATGTTACTCATCGGAATGGCATGTTCCAATGGAACTTAACACTTTGCTTATCTCAATGTTATGTTTGTTTGTTAATGATGCCATCATATAAGTCACTAGGTTATAAACAAAAAAATAACATTGAAGATAAACTTAAATTATGAAACGTAAAGTTAACATCAACTTTTTAGCATAATGGGGAAAAGTTGGATGTATTATTCCATGTTATATGGAGCATGCTGAAACTTGTCATCATGCAACTTTACAAGAGCTCAATTTATGGAACTCATATTGTACAAATGACTATGTTGTTAACATCTCATAGACCTTTACTGGCTAACGTTACATTTGGAGTGTATATGAAGTTGAAATATTTCTGCCCCCCTCCCACAACTAACCAACCATTCAAACCATTTAAAATTTAAAAGTTTACGTTTTCATCTTTCATACCAACACTGCCTACCTGTTTATGAATGCCTTGTCTCTGTTTTCATGGATTCACAGCTAAGATATAGAAGGATTTGGCTCTTTTTATCAGATATTTTGTAGAAAAGCAAGACCCAAGCTCTGCTCTGAGCTGATGACACATGTGATCTTCACAGTGTAAGGGCGACATACAACGGAGCAGATTAGTACTGCAGTTTCTAGGTTCTGTCTGCTACACTGTTCGATAGAAGATTTTGTATGAGAAGCCAAGGACCTGGGACGTCTTTGGTGAAGCATAATTCTTCACTCCAGAGAAGTGTAGTGATGTCTTCTTTTTTCAGCGCGAAGTTTGCTATAGCTATTAAATTCGGTCGTAGTTTGGTGGCCGCAGCCAGGTGAGGTGTAATTTTGTAATTTCTTTAAGACCACGCAGCAAGGACAGCTAGCGACCTATACACGAAGTGCAGTAATGTTTTCCGCTAGGGTCAAATCTCGCGAAGTTTCACGTGGCATCCGGGATATTTTCCTTTTCTCGGCCTCTTTCCCTTCCACCATTTTTCAAGGTAGGTCTGAGATTTGCCTTTTCTCGTTAGATGGTCAATATTTCTGATATAGCGCATACCCGGCAGTAAAACTTCGACCCAAAAGAACAAAAAAGTATTCAAGATTCTACCTTAGCAATATTATGTGTCTCCATTGAGACTGACTCGTTTAAAACAGTGACTGATGTCGCCTTCTTTCTGGCGACTTGCATGCACATGGCCCAGTAAAATGGCGGATGCCGATCGTTGCAACGCGTTGTGGGAACATCTTTTTGCACACAGCTGCTCATGGGCAAAAACTACGATCGTGTTTTGGCTAGACGATTGTTTCTAATACCCAACTGAACTATTTTGGACGATAAGGGTTGTACCAAGTATGTTTGAGAAAATAAAAATGTTGTGTATTAAATACCCCCCCCCCCCTCATCTTGGATAGAAATTATTGGTTGCTGGACTTCATGATCAGGCCTAGGTATACTATAGATACGACCATCAATTTACAAAGAACTGTTTGTGCTGCTCCCATAATATGTGTCGAACAAACCGTAACAAAAATGTTGTGTCCACTTTCCCCACAGATGCCTGGTGGTGTGACAGTTAAAGACGTGAACCAGCAAGAGTTCGTCAAGGCCTTTGCTGCCTTCCTCAAAAAGTAAGTCACTAAGAAATTGGGCCATGAAAAAACATGTGGTGCAGGGGGAGTTCCTGGACACTCTGCACCCATGTGTGTAAATAAGACTGGCATATAACCAGACTCAGGGTTCTCCCCAGAATGTTTCAGTATAGTGGAGGGGCAGAGGCGGCGGCAGGAAATTTCGTCTGGGGGGCCGAACTTTTACTGACAGAATTTTGCGGCACACGCTTACGTAGCGCCGAAGGCGCTACCCGTCGCGCCTCCGGCGCGACCACCCTAGGGGGGTTCGGGGGCATGCTCCCCCGGGAAAATTTGAAATCTAGACCCTCTAAAACGGCATTTCATGTGTTTTGACGGGCAAATTTTGTTGCCAGACTAAGCTAAGTTTGATGGCAATTCTGTTAGAAAGACACATGGTTTTAGCGAGGGCGATGCCCCCAAAATATTTTCACGATTTTGAGTGCCGAAGGTGCGAGCTGTTGCAAGGTTGGTCTTTGGAAATTTCGAAATCTGCACCCTCTGAAACGACATTTTCTGTATTTTGAGGGACAAGTTTTGCTTGCAGACTATGCTAAATCTTATGCCATTTTTGTCAAAGAAAAATATGTTTGAGGGCGATGACCTAAGCTACCACGCACAAATTTTCACCATGTCGTTGTGAGCGCCGGAGGCGTAAGTCATCGCTAGGGAGGTCCGGAGAAAATTTTAAAATCTTGACCGTCTGAAACGTCATTTCCTGAATTTCAGTGGCACATTCTGCTTGTAAACTAAGCTAAGTACGATAGTACAATTTCTATTGGTTTAAAAGGTTTTTCAGAGCAACGCTCCCGCAACATATTGTCCTGCGTCGAAGACGCAGTCGTCACAAGGGAGGTCTGGCAAAATTTTGAAATCGGAACTCTCTGAAACGCCATTTCTTGCATTTTCAGGGGTAAACTATGCTGTTAGACTAGCTTGATTTTATGAAATTTCCATCATCAAAAAAATACACAAGGTTTCAGCTTGATTTTTTGGGGGGGCGACGCCCCCCCAACATATTTTCCAGGGGGGCAGCCGCCCCCCCTGCCCCCCCGGTGCCGCCGTCACTGAGGGGCTGGCAAAAATAACCCGGACCAACGCGCTGTGCTTTCATGAAAATGGGTTCATTTTGCAATGACAGAGGGAGTCAAATACTACAAGTATAATATATTATAGTGATTTCTATGTTGTGAAGTGGCAAAACGACTATTGTTTTGATCATCGCCCATTCACAAGCCCGTACCTGTACCTGAATTTTCTGTACTGGTACCCACCCCTAGTAGTCAAATGGTAGTACTAGTAGTACTGACGCATCCAAATAGTAAATTTGTACAACACTTGTTGTATTACTTACACACCCACAGCTATTTAACTTCTCTAGATGAGTTGCTAGCAGATCATGCCAGATGGGGGAACAGTTTTCTGGTGCAAAGACTGAAAGAGAAGCAACGCAAGTGCTTCCTTGGCTGGAATTTATTCCTGACCATAAATGCCCCATTGTTTCCTTGTAGGTCAGGTAAACTGAAGCTGCCAGAATGGGTGGACCTGGTCAAGACTGCACCACACAAGGAACTGGCGCCCTATGACCCTGACTGGTTCTACCTCAGAGCAGGTCAGGAACAACCTGTGTTTTTGACACAGACAATGACAGTTTAAATGCTCAAGCTGTGCTATGTTTTCTTTAACTTTTTTTAAGAGATGAAATGCTTTGTTTCTTCTGCCAGAAAAAAAATTAGCCATAAATTTTCTGCAATCTGGCCTAATTCTCTACAATGATACTAAATTACTTTAAAAATGTATCATAAGCTGTACCCAACACTTTCCCATGCCCCCTCCCCACAGCGTCCACAGCCAGACACTTGTACCTGCGTGGTGGGGTCGGCGTTGGCGCCATGTGTAAAATCTACGGCGGTCGTAAGCGCAGAGGCACCAAGCCTGCCAAGTTCCGCATCTGCTCCCGGGGCGTGTCCAGGACGGTGCTCCAGGCGCTGGAGGGAGTCAAGATGGTGGAGAAGGACGCTGCAGGGTAGGTGGAGATTACACTACGACATGCCTGCTGGGTGGGAATGTTTCAGGGCTGTCTCAAGATTTAGATTTTTTGCCGACCCAATCATTGTTTGGGAGCCAGTGTTATTGATTTTCGTTGCTAATTGTTTTATCTGACAAAAATACATTTTTGTACTTTTCATGTCATGTATATCAGACTTAATGACTAGGTGAAAATTTTGTCCATCCAAACAAGCAAACTTCCTTCTGGGACAGAGGGACAGGTCCTGGAGACAGCCCTGGACTGTTCTCAATGCAAACAGCTGTATACTGTGTTGGGGCAAAATTATGTAATACATGGTCTTCTCTTGTGCATATGGTTCCTCAACTTTGTTGTGCACTTTGATTTTCTTAGTACATGTATTTGAAAATGGGCTTTGTAGTATTATATGGTGTATGTTGCTGTATGAGAACCATTACCATTGCTTGTATGACCTCTTCACCGCAAACCTAAAACTATCATGAACATTTTCCCTTGTACAGCAAAAACCTGCATGGCAGTTTCAACTGCAAATTCAAAACCACCATGAACCATTGTCTTCTTGCGACGTTAGATTCCCATGAACTGTATGCGTAGTCTGACTGAGTTGTCTCTCTCCCCACCCCAGTGGCCGCAGGTTAACTGCCCAGGGGCAGCGGGATCTGGACCGTATCGCTGGTCAGGTGGCAACCGCCATGAGGAAGGCCCAGTAACGTGGGCAGAACACAGGAGAGTCATGTCATAGAAATAACCTCTGGTGGAAATAAAACTTCCAAGGTTTCCTCAGCAATGGTGTGGTGTCTGTTCTTGTTAGTTTATTCTGTCAAATGTATACATTACTGTATTATATATACATGGCTGTTTACCCATCCTCCTCAAGCACAAAATGACTGAAAAATGCTCTGCACCAGGTCATTGGAAAACTGACAGATGCTTGCAAAGTTGGTGTGATATCAAAAGTGGAAACCATATTCATTTGGGTTGGTTATTGTAACAAAACGTTTTTTTCTTCTTGGACCAGTCTTGAAAAACTTGACCTGAAAAAAAACAGTGGACCGGATTTACAACCAATTAGAAAATAAAGAGATTATACTGGCACTATGGTGGCAGGCATTTGTGTTTTGCGGCTTACCAGTCCAAGAAAATAGCAAGAGTGGAGTGGAGGAGAGTTGGTAATTCTTACTAAGTTTCTACAGTCAAACTTGGTCAATTTAACCTGTAGCAAAATGGACAAATTTTGAGCATTGCCCATTTACAAGTTGTCACAATTAGGTTCAGGTCTGGATCCTCTGGACCTGGACCGTACATGACATGTACCAAAATTTTCAGTACTCAATTTTCTGTACGCCAGAAAAAATTATTTGCAACAAGGCCTGTGTTTGGTTACAGTTACACTGTTCCTTTTGTAAACATTATTGACTTGAGTTGATTTGGAAGTGCAGAACTCACACTTTGAGGATGCATGGCCATCATTCCAACTTTGCTGTGCTAGGGATTGAATTTTTTTACCTGGGCATGGAAACTATGTGTCTTTACTGGTGTTTCATACAAAGTATAGAATTCATGCATAACAAACCTTCATAATGAAAGAAGCACGAAATTGCATGAGGTGGACAGATTTTATTACAACTTTCACCTGATGATCATTATGGGACATTTGCCCAGACTAAAAGCTTACTGGAAGCATCACATTAATATATACTACTATATGATATTTTGCCCCTTCTTCATTCTGAAAATAACCACACTAAAGCCACAGAATTCCTGATTACACTCCTGATAGTGTTAATCTATGCAGGTGCACAATACTACAGAGAAATATGTACCTTCGACGTTTTGTAGTACAGCAGAGATAAATATGCATCTTCCACAACATTGTGTACCACAGAGATATTTACACCTTTTAGAAGAATTCCTATCCATAGTCTTCTCGTTAGAAATAAGTTACACTGAAGTCAAAACATTAACTGCAGTTTTCCCATCATCACTGCTATAGGCTAAACTTATATGTACATAGAATATTTAAAAGGTAAATGCATATTATACAAGCATAATGTTATTTAGTACTAGTATAGTACAAAGGTTAACAGTAGGAAGTACAGTTACAGGAAAACAACAGGATTCAAGTAAATGCAGCAAGTTGCAGGCATTATAGTACAACAGATATTTGATATCTTTTACTGCAAAATAATCTATGAATTACAATGCAAAGAGCAGCTGTCTGGCGACAATCCGGCGTGACCTGCGCAGTAGCCGGGCAGCGATCCTGGGTGACCGCCTACCGACGAATCTGCGGCTGCGCACTCCGAGCCTGGTCCTGCTGTACAAACCGCGCCTGCGTGTTGGGGTCCGGGGTGGGGACGGGGTGTGTCCGCTGACCCCGCGCCACCGCAGTGGTGTGAGGGCTCGGACCAACCTGTGAGGGACAATAATCACTGTCCAGTCAGAAAAGACGCTGAAAGATGTAACAACATAAACTTGGCGAATAAAGTTAGAAAAGCTGATATGCTTCGGTCAAATGTCCTGTGATAGTAAATCAGGCCTGGCTCTACATAATTCAATCTTACCTGGGTGGGGAATCTGTCTCAGCCTCCTCCCCGTCCCTGCCGGCCAGTGTGTCGAACAGCCCGTGTAGCTCCCTGTTCATGGCGGGCCCACCGGCGGCGTTGTACCGGGCACGAACCTCGTTCTCATAGGCCTGGAGGAAACACAGGACATGTACTTTATTACTTCTGTATGCATGGATAGCACGGTAATACGCATTGTTAATGCACTCTTAAAAGCTATTAAGGGTTTCTACCCAATACAGTAGAACGACAACTGATTGTTTGGGCTTAACCAGGTGACCCATCGTTGCACATTGGCTGTCGATCCCACAAAAGTTAAGTGTGGAACTCGTACAACTCACGCAAGAGGAGATCCCGGTGCACCTACCATGAGTTGGTCCGGTCCCCGCTCCCGGTAACAGATCGCCATCAGGAAGTCTATGATGCAGGAGAAGTTCTCCAGCTTCAGGTGGCAGCCCTGAGTCCGGTTGGCCAGGTCCTTGTAGAAGGCCATGGACGAACCACTAACAAACGGGAATAACCTGGCGTTAGACTGGGTCACAAAGGTAGATGATGCTAAGAATGAAGCATAGAGAGTAAGAATTGTTCCTTGGGGGACCACTGAGGCACGATGTCAGTGATTCAAGACTCACCCGCCAGCCTGGACAGCATAGATGTGCACGCCGGTCTCATTGTGAAGCCTGTCGGTCTCCTCTCTCCAGTCGATGTTGTCCGTGTTGAGACCGTAGCTGGGCTCGTGTGGGTCGGCGTCACCGATCAGGACCAGGGAGCGCTGCGTGCCCGGCATCCAGGACAGCTCCGTCCGGACCTGTGGGTGGCGAGGGTTTCTTTTAATTTTACTGTTCAACTGTCCTTTGCTCTTTTGCCGTTCCACCAATCGTACATATATTTTAAAAAGAAAACGATGTTAGTAAGATTGGTTGATACGTTCAGAATATCTGTCCATCGTGAGCGGAAACCAACTCAGGGAATCACTCTTACCTGGCGTAGGACAAGCTCGTAGCATTCGTCGCCGTCATATCCACACGTGTTTTCCACGGTGCGCACAAACTCGCACAGCTTGTCGGCGTCCGTGGTGAAGTCCACCCACTTGGTGACGTAGGTGCTGGCGGCGTCCTGGTAGTCTCCGTGCGCGAAGATGGCGATGCGGATGCCGGGAATGTCGGCGTGCAGACGGCGGATGATATCCTGAACCTGCGTGGACAGGTGGTTACAACGTTAGAATGATTAAAAAAGCGAGATGATCAACTTTTTTGATGTGCAATGCTAACGATACACTGTGTTCGGGCAAGACCTTAATATGTCTTAATTCTAGTTCTGAAAAATGCGAAAATACGTACCTCTCTGCGGACCTCAGCGATACAGCCGCCCATGGACCCCGTGGTGTCGAAGGAGAAGACGATTTCCATCGGCCCCCCTGGCGGGAAGCGTGGAACGACACACGGAGAAGGGACCGTCTCGTCTTCCTTGACTTTCTTACACGTAATCATGACGTCAGCTGCCTCGGCCTTCCTCTTCCCAGCAGCAGACCCCTTCTTCTTGTCCACCGCGGTACAGCTGGTCTTCACCTCGTACAAGAACTCCGTGTTGGGAACCAAGACGCGGTTGTAAGACGTGCTCTGGATGAAGACGTCGAAGTCTGGGATGTTCTTCTTGTTCAGGGAGAAGTTGGAGTCGTCTTGAGGAATGCCGAGGACTTTCCTGACGGCGTCGCCGCTGACGTAGGCTCCGTCCGTCTTGCGACGCGCCACCACCTCCTTGTAGCGCTGGATGGTCTCGGGTTTGGTCAGCTGGTAGAAGCCCTTCCCCTTGGCGAACTCCAACTTGTTGTCCTTGACGAAATCTCTGATTTTCGTCTTGTTGGGAACTTTCAGGGTCTCAAAGCGGAATGCGGAAACAGCGGCGGCGACAGGCATGTTGTCTGTGAGGACGGAACGTAAACGTTTTTAATAAAGCTATGAAGGTCATTTCATGTATTTTATAATTAGAAATATTTTTGCAATGCCCTTAGGAGATTGTATTACATATCTAGGTATAAATCTTACAGCTACATTTTACATTTTAACCTGCGATCACTTAAGGTAACAGCCAGGGTAACAGCTTATTCCTAACGGTGGTTTATTCATATTACAAATTAACACTTACCTTAGACTATTCGTCGAATCTGATGCTCCAAGATAAGTTGAACAGCTAGGAGTTGAAGATCTCTTTCTTCAGGCCTCGCGGCTCCTTGAAGTCCACCTGCAGTAGATGTGGGTCTGGTCTTCCCTGTCACAACCTACTTCCTATATAGGATTCCCGCGCTCGCGAACTCGTCTCTGATTGGCTGCTTGCTTGACGTCAGTGTGCGATAATACTATTGCGCAAGCGCGCTGTTGTATTTATCGGGCTTGTTTGGACCCGTTCTTGTCTGATGGACTAGTTAGGCAGAAACGTGCATGGGCAAAGATCGCATGTTTGTATCCTGCCCGGGCCTGCCTGCGTGTGTATACAGGTCAATAAACACTGACTGAATCCTGGGTACGAGTCACCGCTACGTCACATAGCGTGCCTCGGCAAGATCACTTCCGGGTAAGCGTAACCCATCAACAGTCGGTATTTAAACAGAACATCCTGGCTTCGAGGAACACTGCCATCTGATTGAACATTTGTGGAAGGAAGACAGTGGGATCGTCAGTCCCTTGATCCAAGGAGGTTCTTGCTTGATCAAAGCACAAGTGCCGTACACGTGAACACGGTAAGGCGTCTGCTTGTTGTTGTAGGGCCCTGTGCGGTAGTAACACGGACCTTGTTGGTACACCATGTTGACACGATACTGATTGGCAGTGTACGGTACGCTACCTGTACGAATAACAGGTGAACGGGTTGCTGTCCCTGTAGTATTAAAGACAGGTGCATGGACATCGTAGCCTGTTGTCATAGCCTACTAGGGTCTACTAGTCATCGGGACTTCAGCAGCTATAATGGTCCGTAGATTAATGTGTTTACATTGATGCAGATTGCTGCATATCACATGTTACACAGATACTCGGGGGCCTCATGCAGGACCTCCGTTTACTAGACTGAGAAGTGTTCGCAGTGGCTTTATGTTCGCGTTTTTCATGCTGACCCTCTTCATTGCGAGCTTAAACCCTCGCGGATATTTCCATTTTTAACAGCATTGAAGTTAAAATGCATTACAGTTTCAACCACGAACGTAAAAAGCCTACATGTAACGTTATAACCGTCCCTATCTTTATATAATGCAGTTCGGAGGTCGTTAATCAAAGTCCAAACTACAGGTACTACGTCGTAATGCAGACATCATGTCCTATCTTCTCAAAAAGAAGTCTAGAACTGACCGTAGCCACTTACGCGTAGTGAAGTTGATTACTGACAATACATATGTTTACAACACCAAGCTACAAACGTCAAATCTAGTTCTTTAATATCTGCATTCCACCAACATAGTTTACATAAGGAATCTAGCTACCACCGAGTGTTGGATTTCTTACAAAGGGGTATTGGGTAATGTAAACGGTGCACAGATCTACACGTGTCATGATTCCATACCGATCATCAGATCTTTTGCTGTACAAACAAGATGCCCCCCAGGGACGCCATGCATGTAGGCTGAACAAAATGGCGAAGCCTTTGTACTTACTGTAATGTTACACCTACTTAAGGTAAACAAAGCCATGTCTCAATGGCACGATCTAATACATGTTCAACCCAGGCTCTGGGTTATTTCGGGTCAGAAAAATAGTTGAGTCACGCGCAGGTAGGCAAGCAATAAAAACGTAGGGATTTCACAGTTGCGACAATACGTTATTATGGAATAGCGTGCTATTGGCTACTTGGTACTACAATGGCCTTGCAGTACATATCCTTACGAAGGGCTGAAATGTATTTTGATGACACATGTATGTAATGAATGCAGGCAGTGCTCAGCGGCAAGAGAACTTGGTTTGATGCTTTGCTCCTTTGTTTCTGTTAGAAATTAACCACAGACCGCTATTTTATTTATCTTTTTTATTGTACAGCTGTATTTCATTCACGAATCTTTGTGTCGGATCAGCTTTCAGGCCTTTTTATTTATAACCATACACATGTTCAACTTATATGTAACATTTTTTCTTTGTGTGGCGCCAGGCAACATGGCTTCTCCCGTCAAGTCGTCCCGGTTCCACACCTTGAAGGTCACGAAGAAGACATCTATCAAGGACTTTGTCTCGACTCACAAGCTGGAGTTCGAGAAGGGCAAAGGGTTCTATCAACTGACCAAGCCAGAGATTATACAGGTCTGAATTTATGGAAGAAACGCTCCGAGCTCCACTAGAGTTTCAAGATGTAGCGTTATAAACATTTTGTGTACAGGACATTGAAGTTTTCTTTTACACGACCAGTAAAGTCTGACCTGCTTACGTTTCGATGTCTGTCAGACATTTTCTTCAGAGCTTTTGACTGGAGTGCTGCTCCTTGCCGCTATATGTAGTCGATGTAGGTGGCGCTTTTGCGGATAGAACACAATCCCAAAAGTTTGTATTCCCCCTCGTCCCGGAGAAAGTGTTGTGTACCAACCGACCTGATGAAATTATTCTCGGGAGCATTTTGTGTACAG